>NC_083766.1:44186435-44486435 GCF_963514075.1 Conger conger
ATGATATTATCAGCATAACAATTTGAGTGAAAAGTTGAATGTTTAAAAAAAATTACCTGTACATTTACATTTGTAGTATTTGTATGCCCACTTTTGCTTTAATGGCAAGGCGTGGACTCTACAAATTCTTGCAAAACCTTGATGATTCATGTTATCACAGCATTTTTTGACAATTTTCCAAAGAGTATCTTGTGATGTTATTGAATTGCTTAGCTTTTGTCAGTCTTCAAGTGCCCCCATAAATGTTCAATGGGGTTTTGTTTAACCTTATTTTAGTCTAAGGAAGAAGTTAGTGGACACCCGGGCAAAAGTTTAGGGTTGGTTTTGTTGATTATTAAGCTTTTGCACCTGACAGTAAGTTATGTCCTGCTTTTTGGGTCAGTAAAACCACCCAAACAACCTTCAAACAATAGGGGTTGAGGAGTCATTTTGGCTTAAATGAAATTACAGAAAGACAAATTTATGAATATAAACTCAAAAAGAAAATACTTTTTAAAGGTGGAAGGGACTCTCTAGGGTGTATGGCTGAATTTAAAAGCTATGAGAAGAAACATTATGAAATATGTGAAAAGTCCAGACTGGGCTAGTCAGTGAGGCGTACCTTTGTTTTGACTTCACAGTTCAGGACATGTTCAGCAGAGTAGAAAAGAAAATGCAAACATAAAACTGCTTGGCATATGTCAGGAAAACAGGATGTTAACTTAGTGAAGATTTTAACTTAAGTTCCACACACACACAAAAGGTTATGCACACGGATTAAAGCAAGAGTAGTTTTAAGCAAGATGTGTGCCGAAGTGAAAGTCCGGTACTGAAGGAAAGAGCGCACAGCGTGGCGCACCACCATCATTACTGTTCTTTGCGGAGAATCCTATTTAGTTGAGAATTTCCTTTTTTAATATGTATTTGAAAAATAAAACAAAGAAATGCATTCACATAATAATTAAAAATCCCTCTAGGGGTAGTATTTCTTTTATTTCTTGAACTGGAGTATTGACAAATTTAATAGCATTTTCAAGCAAAATTTTTGCCCATCCTAATAGTTAAATGTCAACATTATAAGTCAGATAATAGCCTAATTGCCAAATTAAAGATTTACACATATATTGAATTGTGCAGTGTGACCTCACAGTTGCTGAAATCTGTAGTTAAATCCCTGTCATCTACATCCAGGCATGCTTGGACGATCGTATGTCATTTTTTAAAACGCATAGGTGAAAATAATAATTCTTCATGTTTTCATCCCTCTTCCCTATGGCTTCTGCCGAATAGACTTGATTGGCATCTGTAAATATGCTGCTTTTAAGAACTTTGTTACAGAAGGGGTTGTGCACTCAAAATCACGCAATATTTACCTGATATTGTATGAATACATCGGGCCTATTTTACCAGAGGCGACTGGTCTGATGATTTTACTGTACAATTAGATTTTTATGTAACGGTAAACTTTGGCAATGCATGTTGTTTGGCGTGAGACAATCGTGGTGGTGAGATTAACGAGGGAATTCACACTTTCAATATCCGATGGATAAATAGCTTAATGATAATGTAGCCTTTTGCTTTATTTATCTTTACGTTTCTGCATTGTGGATGTTCAGTTTGCCTGTAGTTGTAATTTGCGTGTCAACGAATAAACATGGATCTTCTGTGAACCATAAGAAACAACACATTACAATAAATCATAATTCAACCAACAGCTACATAAATTCTTTGATAACAATAATAGCATTAAATTCTCTGTGGTGCTTGCATTTTAAACCCCCTGAATTGGCCAGATTGCTTGCGAGAACTACTGTAGCTTGTCAATTGTTCAGAATGTAAACTGCAATAATAGGCCTGGTGGTGGTGAATGCTAATTTATTTTAAATTTACGAGCTTACCATTTCAGCTTTGGAAAAAAAGATTTTTGTAAACGTTTACAAAACAGTTTCCCTTTGCCTTGGTCAATTCATCATGCCATTTTGTGTGATGCGCCTTCAAATGCTTTTTAAGATTTATAAGAAAATGTTGCCTAACATTACACTCTCTGCTCCGCACATGTTAGTGTTTGCCTGAGTAGCGTAAATGAGCTTTCATCACATGATAGATTAAGTGTTATCGGATCTGTGCATAGACTCGCATACTAGCCGATCCCCAATCCAGCATTTTGGGCTGTATCGGAGCCATTTCCCATACTGGTATCGGTATCGGAACAATTCTACTTAGAACCCATGGTTCTCTCCATAACAAAGTATTTTCAGTGACTCAAATAGGTCCAATACATAGAAAACAAAAGACATACAAACGATTTATGAAAGTTCCCAAAATTCCTCATTCCTTTTCCAAAACTTTAGACCTCAAGGTATACTCACCTTACTTAAAATGCAGGTACTGCGTTTTCAAAGACTCCCAGTCACTAATATTCACATCAAATAAAATGTTGGTGCTTGCATATCAGGCCCAGCATTCATCCAAACGCTAATCGGACCCTGTGCACCTGCCAGACCTCTCCATTCCTCTATTTCTGGACACCTGGTGCCTCCCCCTCATTGCACCTTCACTTCTCGGTCAGAACTGCTGTCTGTTCTGGCCCCACAGTGGTGTAATTACCTTCCTGTAGATGTCAGAACAGCAGGAGTCTTTGACCCCTTCAAGCACAGTCTTCAGGCTGCCCCTTTTGCACCCTACCTCACTGCTATAATTAGCCACATAAGCTATGTGTATGCTACAGGTTATAATTGCACTTGTGTATGATTGTTTTAGTATTCAGGGTATTCCAGCTGCCAACTGTGGTATGATACTTGGAAAGTTAGAAGATTTATTCAAGTTTCCAAGTTCAAGTTTTATCTATGTGATCACTCTTGGACTTAGAACTGTACTTTCCTCAAGAGTTTTTAATGCATTTGTCCCTGGTTCTGATTTACACTTTATTTACGTCACTCTGGTTAAGAGTGTCTGCTAAATGAAGTAAGCATAACCTTTTTGGGGTTATGCTTTCCTCACTTATTGTTTGGTTAATTATGTCTGTCAATTCACCAGTTTTGGAGACAACAAACCTTTTATTCTCTCTGTCGATACAGTGAGCCTAACAGACACAGGTGCTGACCTGTCTGAGATCGACGCCCGGCTGCAGGCACTGCAGGAGTATATGAGGGACCTGGATACCGGGCGCTAACCCTACACACTGGAACCTGCAGCACAAGAGCCTCATAGGGCCCTGCAAATAACCTGTGCAAATACAGATAAACTAGATTTCACCTGAGCCCTGCAGGACTGGAGTATTACCTTCTTCAAATGTATGAAGGTGAAGAATGTGATTTTCCCTGGTTAATCTGGAAATACCGATTTTCGGACCCGGAATGCCTCAACCAAAAGCAGAGAGACTTGAGTATGTCATGACTCAAAAGCACAAAGAATGAAGACCTGCATTCTGAAATATACTGACAGACTGTTCAGCAGCAATCTGTCCTGCTATATACTTGTGCCCCCCACTGGCATTTACCACTTGAGAAATCTGAATTTCCTGCTTAATTACGAATGCAAAGATATCTTGTAGGCTTTTGCTCATAACGCATGGTTCTGACACGTCACTGAACGGACATTTAATTTATTCAGTCCAATCGATTTTGGAAACCAAGCTTTTTAACATTTGTCTACTACAATTGACTTTTGTTTGCATTAAATGACCAAAGGTTTGTGCAGAAATGTTATTTCTGAATAATTATTTGATGTTCTGCAAAACCAATTTGGCCTCATTCACAAAACATTTCAAAGAATTTCTAAAAAGCCCCATAATTGTGGCTTCAAATCCAATTTGCATTGTTGGCAAATCACCTGATAGGTGCAATAAGTCTACTGAAAGCATCTTGTTTCACTTGTTTTACCAGCCATCTCCCTACTACCCAAACCGCTGATCTGGATAACTGTTTTGGTGCCATTGTAGCTAGCTAAATAACTAACTCAGGCTCGCTTAGCAACACTGAAAAATGGCCTCGGAATCAAGGTAACTTTATCTAAAAACCAACAAACATTGTGTTAGGTAGCTGGGTACTTACCATTAGGTGATCACATGTATTAACTGCTGGAATGGCATGTCAATACACGACGCCCCATGGAGTACTGAGTAAAGTTTAGAATGCTGTCCCTCTGGAAATGCTCACTGCACAGAATTGCTGTATCTGGATTGAAAGGAGCAGTCCGCTGCTTGCCAATAAAAGTTTTGTGCTCTTGGGGAAGACACTCTTTTGATTAAGGTCTGTACTCTAGTATTATACAACTACGACGGTCTGACATGTTGATTTATTTATTTTATCCACACTTGAATCAAACATAAATTAGCTTCTCAAAGTTACCTAGCGTGCAATCATTGCTGCTATGTCCGCAAAATACCAAATTCAAAACTACCTCAATTTAATTCTGAAATTCAAGATATTGATTGGAGCAATGACACTTAAACCCTAAATTCTTGCCCAGTTCTATGATCGAGACAATAAGCCATAAATACATCACTGATGACTTGAGACTCGACTCAGACTTGTCAATAAGGACTCGTGACAAATTCCACTGTGAAAATGATGAAGTGAATAATGTCACCGCCAATGAATATTTTTCAATTATTTATATGAAACATTCCTTAGTTAAAATATACCCAAAGTCGTTTTACGCACTACACCATGCGCCTTTCAGTTGCAACCATAGCAACACCCTACGCTGTAAGATTACAGTTCCGCATGTTGTGGCCTTTGAGTTTAAATAATTTAGGCTCATTGATCCAAACAAAATGATTGCAACAAGCAAAATTAAAATAATAGATGTGGGAGCAACCTTGTCAAATTTCAAAAACTCATACGGAAACGTAAGTCAATTTACCCCACCGCTGTTCACAGTTGCGTTAACGTAACTTGACTAAACTGTTGTGTTGGCCAAATGACGCGTTTCAGAATCAGTATAATGTTCGTGTCATCGTTTCATCAGCATCACAGAAGCACATATTTGCTTATTTTGCTGAGTTGTAGCGATGTTGGCTTGCATTTCAAATGGTTGAAAATTTATGCAAGCAAGAGAACCACTAGCATAAGGTACAGTAACATTAAAACAAACTTCTTCAGATTGGCTTAAAAGCCTTGTACATTTTCATTGTCAGCATAGTTAACACAAGCAGCGTTTTGAGTTAAACAGCCATGTAATGGGATTTTGATCTGGAGCCTGATTCAAAGGTTCCACTAATTTAAAAACCTTTCAGTATGGTCTTTAAGATTGATATGCAAGCAGGATAGCGAGTGATTTTGAATGTCTTGTTAGGTGATGTTATGTACTTGGACATGGACATCATTTGGTGTTCCAGTGTCATACAAATATGAACTGTATTTTCAAGAGAGCTTGTTTGTAATTCATCATTTAATTTGTGAAATGTGATTCCAATTTCAACACTTTGTAACTGTTTACAAATAGTTATAATTATTATTATTATTATTAAGTCACAGATGCAGATTAAGACTAGTCCTAGATTAAATTTAATTGGAGATACAAATTATACATACAAATATACGTAAATATAGATAGATGCAAAGCTCCATTACGTCCAGGATCAAGATTAATCTGTGTCCATGTAATCGGCCCCTATTTTGTTATTTGTAGTTCCTAATGGTTATTTTATCTTATTTATTGATGTATCAATTACCTACCAGACCAGACCTGAGGTTTTGGCAAAGCCTTTCTCCAGTCATCTTGAGAAAGGCTTTGCCAAAACGTTGGCTCAGGCGTGGCAGTTCATTGATGTACGAATAAATAAATGAAATAACCACTGTCTTTTTGTGTGTCCCTGATAATACTGCTTCTTCAGTTGTCACACACTTGATGTCATATACAAAATATGTCTTCTGCACTTCTGGTTTCTGTATCGTCAATTAGCATAGGAATCGTGATTAATTTCTATAGCCATACTGTTGTTTAGGTTGCACCATTCTGGAGACTTGACACTTGACTTAGGCTCTAGCTCAGAGACTTGAGACTTGACTTGGACTTGCATTTGATGACTTGTGAACATCTCTGCTGGTTACAAACAAATCACCTCGCAGTTAACATTAAGAAAACAATGCACATATTTCCATTCTCCAAAGAAATCTATAGCTATATCTGACCCAATTCATTTTACAAATCAAACACTACTACGAAGCATACAAATACCTTGGTGTACACCTAGTACATAAATGTCCAATTGAAACACAGATGAGGTTGAGGGATGGCAGGAACACCAATGGGTGGCACTGTCAAGCAAGGGGACAGCCTTGGTGCTACAGCTGAATCAGCAGTGGCAGGAGAGAGTTGTACGGCTGGTCTTGGGCTGGAGCTCCGGGCCAGGAGGGGGTGCGCAGGAGAGTAGGGCTAGTGCTCCGGGCAGGTGCCCAGAGCGGGGAGAAGAGGAAAGTAACATTGTTAGGGGGTCCAGATAGTAATTGGTCAATCACAGCGGGAGGGAGAGGTACCTGCGTGTGACAAGGAGAACCCCGGCAGAATAAGGCTATGGCAGTGTAGCTAAGGGAAACAGTGGCAGTGGCCAACACAGCCATGAGGGCAGGCTTGAGATGGTCACCACCAGACCATGACTGGTTATACTTAACAGAGCATTACCAACAATGATCCACTGACAGCACCGACCGCCAAGTCCACTAGTGACTGTATAGCTTATGCCAGCCACCCACTCCTGCCCCTCAACTATAGGACAGACTAAAGAGATGCGTTTTTAGCCTAGCTTTAAATAAGGTGATAGTGGCTGCACCCCGAAAATGAGCAGGCAATTTGTTCCACAGGAAAGGAGCACGATGGGAAAAGGCTCTGCCACCTATGGAACTTTTAATTATTCTAGGAATAACAAGTAGGCCTGCACCCTGTGAACGGAGTATTCGTGAGGGAGTATAAGGATGAAGTAAATTGTTTAAATACAGAGGGGCAAGCCCATGTAAGACTTTAAAAGTCAGAAGTAGTATTTTGTAATCTATTCGGAATTTAACAGGCAGCCAGTGAAGTGAAGCTAACACTGGGCTGATGTGCTCAAATCTCCTTGTTCTAGTAAGAATACGAGCTGCTGCATTGTGAATTAACTGGAGCCCTTTCAGAGTGGAATTTGCACATCCAGAAAAGTGCATTGCAGTAATCCAATCTTGAGGTAACAAAAGCATGCACTAGCTTTTCTGCATTATTTAGGGACAGTATCTTCCGAATTTTGGAGATATTCCTTAAGTGATAAAAAGCAACCCGAGAGATGTTTTTAATATGTGCATCAAACGCAAGATCTGGATCAAAAGTAACTCCAAGGTCTTTGATGACAGCACTTGAGGTGATGCAAATTCCATCAATGTTTGGCATATCATCAGATTATTTACATCTCAAGAACCTGGGTTCCACTACCATTATCTCAGTCTTATCTGAGTTTAGCAAAAGAAAGTTATGATTCATCCATTTCTTTATGTCTTTAAGACAAGCTTCCATTTTTGACAGCTGGACAACTTCCTCCGGTTTGACTGATAGGTACAACTGTGTCTCGTCAGCATAGCAGTGGAAGTTAATGCCATGTTTGCGAATAACTTGTCCCAGGGGAAGCATATATAGAGAGAAAAGCAAGGGCCCAAGCACAGATCCTTGTACTCCGTATCTAACCCTGGATTTATAAGAGGAGTCATTGTTAAAGTGCGCAAATTGATATCGATCTGATAGATATGATCTAAACCAAGAGAGAGCCTGTCCACGGAGGCCTACAAGATTTTCAAGTCTATCCAACAGGATCAGGTGATCAACAGTGTCGAATGCTGCACTTAAATCTAGAAGCACAAGTACAGAGATGCAGCCACTGTCAGAAGCGAGGAGTAGGTCATTGAGTACTTTGACCAGGGCTGTTTCAGTGCTGTGGAAGGGTCTAAAACCAGATTGAAAAACTTCCAATACATGATTGGGGTGCAGAAATGAACAAAGTTGTTTTGAAATTACCTTTTCTAGTAGACAGGAACGGGTGGTTCGAAATGGGCCTGTAGTTGGACAAATCATTCACATCTAAGTTTGGCTTCTTAAGAAGTGGTTTGATGACTGCAAGTTTACGTGTCTGTGGTATGTGTCCAGATGCTAAAGAAGCATTGACAATATCTAGGAGTGGTGCTCCAATCACTGGTAGTAGCTCCTTCAAAAGCTTTGTTGGGATAGGGTCTAGAAGACAAGTAGAAGATTTTGAAGAATTAACTATGGTATTAAATTCAATGAGCTCTATTGGAGTAAAAGAGTTCAGATAGGCCATCGGTCGTTCTGAGCATTGTGCATCTATGTGTTGAGAGGATGGAAGGACAGACCCTATAGGAGGGGTGGCAGAAGAACTTTGAATCTTGTCCCTGATTTTTCAAATTTTGTCATCAAAGAAATTCATGAAATCATTGCTACGAAATGATATTGTGACACAGGGATCAACATGATTCTAGGCAATCTGGCAGCAGTTTTATACGGGTGCCTAGAATTGTTTCTATTTTCATCAATTAAGGTAGAGAAATATGATGAATGTGCTGTGGAGAGCATGGCATGTTTATAGGTTAGTAGGCTGTCTTTCCAGGCATGGAGGAATATTTGCGCTCAAGTTGGCGTGAAGCTTGCTTGCGAGCACGAGTATGGTCGTTGTACCAAGGTGCTAATTTCTTATGGCCAACTTTTCTTTTCTTAAGAGGTGTGATAGTATCCAGGGTTCTGCAAAGTATGGTATTTATGTTGTCAGTCAGCTGATCAATTGAGTTAATGCTAGTTGTGTATGCATTTTGGCTGGAGCCAAGGAAATCCCCACGTGCACATAAGAGTCTGGGACCTCATTAATAAAAGCATTTGCAGTCCTAGAGGAAGGCTTACAGCTAAAGTAGAAAGTAGGATCTGGTGACACATAAAAAAAAATAATTGTCTGATAAGACAGGATTATTAGGCATGACTGCTATGTTTGCTATTTCTGTGTCATAAGTTAAGACCAGATCGAGAGTATGGTTATGGGAATGTGTGGACTGATGTATATATTGATCAAAGATAGAGATTCAGTGATAGACAGGAATGCTGATCTGAGATGATCACCTTCACTATCCATGTGAATATTAAAATCCCCTGCAATTACAACTTTATCTGAATTAACAATGAGGCTGGAAAGGAAATCGGCAAACTCAAGTAAGAAACCACTGTATGGCCCTGGTGGCCTGCATACAATTGCAAGGACAAAACCGACTGCTTTTTTGTCCAGATGTGCAAAACTGAGAACAAGCACTTCAAAAAAAGTTAAAATCAATTTTTAAAAAAAAATCAGATTTCAAAGTAGCAAGGAGATTGGAATTATATACAGCAGCAAAAATCAGACCTTATCTTACCTACACAGTCTCTGACACATACTTACATGCAATCATTCTTTCAACAGTATTATACTGTCTCCCAATCTAGTCCCTCACCACAAAGGAAATCATTGAACCAATAACAAGACTACAGTAGAGTCCATAAGATACATAGCAATCTTCCTCCTAGACTCACCATTGCGTTGCACTGTCACATTCCAACGCCTTGACTTTCCAAAACGACACAATTAAAACTAAGCCATTAAATCTTACTTTCAGATGCAGAACAATCACTCCCCTCCATCATGTACTGTTCTACTTCCAAGACACAACAACACAGGAATGCATCACCAGATCGGTTTTACTTGCACTTAATCCTGGATCGGCATCTACAGTTGTGTTCAAGAAAATAAAAGTACAACATCAGTAACCTGATGAACCACTGTTATTAGTAGTAGTGATATTCCTGCATCGCAAATACTTTACTTGTAGATGTAGTCGTGTAATAGAAAAACAACAGACCCAACTGCCATGACATGCACGCTGCTTGTTCTGGGTAATTGACTCATTCATTGAAAGGGGCGTATTCAAAATAATATTAGTGTTGAGTTTAATTGGATAATTAATTCATTCTGTGAAAAAAACAGGTGTCATTAATTGTCCTTTATTAAGGAGGAAGGGAAGCAAATGTTTCACACATTGTTATAAAATATATTTCCTTCTCAATTGCTAAGTTAAACGGGCCATTCCAAATGTTGTTCAGAGGAACGTCATTTGATTAAAAAGTTGATTTGGAGAGGGGAAAACGTATAAAGAAGTGCAGCAAGTTCTAGGATGCTCAGCTAAAACGATCTCAAATGCTTTAAAAGATTCAGCCATTCATTAGCTCCAGAGAAATCAAAGATGATCTACAATTAGCTGTAAGTGCTGTTACAGTCAGAAGACGTTTGATGAAAGCTAAGCTATCAGCAAGAAGCCCCCATAAAGCACTGCATTGTTGAAAAAAGGGCATGTGCAGAATCAGTTAAAATTGGCATAACATTCTGTGGACTGATGAGTCAAATTGTTCTTTTTGGGTCTAGTGGTCGTCGACAGTACGGCAAAATAATCTCTTAAAGTATTTTGATGTATTCAAACTGATCCATGATCCCTGGTATACGAACCCAAGACCATAGTATGAAAAATATCCCCATAGCATGATTCTTGTGCCACCATGCTTCACTGTCTTCACAGTGTACTGTGGCGTGAATTCAGTACCCGGGGGTCGTCTGACATACTGTCGACGACCACTAGACCCATACGCCATTGAGCCATTTCTCTTTGGGCCAATCGATGTGTCCCTTGGCGATTCTGCACATTCCTTTTTTTCAACAATGGTGCTTTATGGGGGCTTCTTGCTGATAGCTTTGCTTCGATCAAACGTTTTCTGACTAACAGCACTTACAGGTAATTGTAGATCATTTTTGATCTTTCTGGAGCTAATGAATGGCTGAATCTTTGCCATTCTGACGTCGATCCGTTTTAACAGTAGTTGCTTATTTTCTTCTGCTTGGTTTGGGTTTTTATTGCCATTTTAAAACATTTGAGATCATTTTAGCTGACCATCCTAGAATTTGCTGCACTTCTTCATACGTTTTCCCCTCCTCCAAATCAAATGATGTTCCTCCGAACAATGTTTGGAATGGCCCATTTTACTTCATTTAATTGAGAAGGAAATATGTTTTATAACAATGTGTGAAACATTTGCTTCCCCTTATTCCTTAATAAAGGACACTTAATGACACCAGTTTTTTCACAGAATGAATTAATTCTCTAATTAAACGCCACACTGCTATTATTTTGAACATGCCCCTTTCTTTTTTTTTTCCTTCCCTTTTTCTCCCAATTTGGTAGCCAATTGGACCCCATCTGATTCAATTAGAGCTAGTATTAGATACACCGCCCCCACCCCGTCCCTCGGCGGCCGACAGGAAAGCCTTCTTCAAGCTAACTAAGAGGTACAAAGTTCGGTCTAAATGATCAATTCCTCCGGCAAATGAATGAGAGCCGCAAAAAACTGTGGCCAATATTTTTAAAACACAGAGATCAGGGCAGGCGTGTCGCCCTTGTGGTGCACAAACTGTACACTGACAGACATTTGTTTCGAGACTGCGACACCACACCCTGGTTTTTTTTTTCTTCTGTGCCTAGCTGTCTATTTCTGTTTTAAAAATAGGAGTAAGAAAGAAACAGTACGGACATGGGGAAACCCATTCATCCTCTTGTGTGGGAAAACAGACCTTAACCAGTAAGTGCATAATTTTAACCAGGTGTGCTGGTATCGCTGCGGACCGTCAACTAGACGCGGTAAAGTTAATTTGTAAATTGCTATTTTGAACAGCAGAGGTTAGGGCTTGAGCTGATTTGTTTTTATCGCTGTGTTAATCACTGAAACTGGTTGCATACCTGTCAAGTGATTGAATGTTTGTTTTAAATAGCACTGGAATTTGTCAGTAGATTAGCTTTGATTTGATATTGCTTGTAAGTGATTGTAGGCTATTTTAATAGGCATGCTCAGAGCGACGCCGTCCCAGTTTGTTATGTTATGTTTCACCCCATCCCAGTCTGCTCTCTCCCTCGAAGACACCCCCTGCGACGTGGGCCTCCACGGCGTCGGAACCCCTCGAACCTCAGCTACCCCCAACTGACCCCCTGTGAGACCTTTGCGGTCACAGGGGGACTATGGAACTGCTAGTCTGACACTCGGAAGGCTGACTTCATCCCCGCATATGCCTCCCTCCAGTCCCTACAATTCCTTGCCCCTAACTGAGACCTGGATCACACCTGACAACACCACCACTCCCGCTGCCCTCTCATCCTCCTTCTCCTTCTCTCACATTCCCCGGCCTTCCGGCCGTGGCGGTGGTACTGGTCTTTTAATTTCCCCCTCATGGAAATTATCTGTTCTCCCCCTCTCTGACCTGTCCATATCCACTTTTGAATTCCATTCTGTTGCAATATCCTACCCTACTAACGTTTATTGCAGTTATCTATCATCCTCCAGGGCCCCTGGGAAGCTTCCTTGATGAGCTAGACACCCTTCTCAGCTCCTTCCCTGAGGATGGCACCCCACTGATTCTCCTTGGAGACTTCAACATCCACCTTGAAGCCTCCCAGGCTGCTGCCTTCCTACCACTACTCCACTCCTTCGGCCTCTCCCTGCAACACTCTCCTCCAACCCACAAGGCAGGCAATGTCCTAGACCTTGTCTTTGTAAGGAACTGCTCATGCTCCGATTTCACGGTTACCCCTCTGCATACCTCTGATCACCACTTCATCTCATTCTCTGTCCCTCTTCCTCCTCATCGTCCTCCCTCTCCTCCCACCCACACTTCCTCAGCCCGCCGTAGCCTCCACTCCCTCTCACCCTCTTCCTTTGCCACCACTGTCACCGACTCACTCCCTCCTCTTGAATCGCATCTGCCACCCTCCTTTCATCTCTCTCCTCCGCCTTTGACTCTCTCTGTCCCCCTGTCTCAAAGCCACCTCGCATCTCTCTGGTCGCTCCTTCCAGGTTGCCTGGGCTGGTACGGCATCGACACCTCGGCCCCTCGCCACAGGAGTTCCCCAGGGCTCAGTCCTAGGCCCGCTTCTTTTTTCTCTTTACACTCGTTCCCTTGGCCCTGTGATCACTGCACATGGGCTATCCTACCACTGCTATGCGGATGATACCCAACTCTTCATCTTGTTCCCACTATCTGATACACAGGTTTCAGCCCATATCTCTGCTTGCCTGAGTGACATCCAGAGCTGGATGCACAACCACTATCTAAAGCTCAACCCAGGCAAGACTGAAATGATATTCATCACTGCTAATACCTCTTCCCATCTGGATCTCTCCATTTCCCTCGGGGATATTACACTTACGCCATCACCCAGTGCAAGGAACCTCGGCGTGGTGATAGACAGCAGACTGTCCCTCTCCGAGAACATTGCGGCAGTGACCCGGTCATGCAGGTTCTTCCTATACAATATACGGAGAATCCGCCCCTTTCTCACCCCCTACTCGACCCAGCTCCTGGTCCATGCGATGGTTTTGTCCCGCCTGGACTACTGCAATTCCCTCTTGGCTGGCCTCCCAGCGTCCGCCATCAGACCCCTCCAACTTATCCAGAATGCAGCAGCTCGTCTGGTCTTCAACCTTCCCAAATACTCACGTCACCCCCCTGCTTACTTCCCTCCACTGGCTGCCTGTCATGGCTCACATCAAATTCAAAACATTGGTGCTAGCCTTCCAAGCAGTTAAGGGGTCTTCCCCAGCTTACCCACAAAAAATCATCAGACCCTACACCCCTGCCAGACCTCTTCGTTCAGCCTCCACAGGCTGATTGGCACCTCCCCCTCTCCGAACTCCCCTTCCTTCTGGGTCCACGGTGGTGGAATGAACTCCCCGTTGAGGTCTGAACTGTAGAATCTCTTCCCACCTTCAAGTGCAAACTGAAGACGCACCTCTTCAAGCAGCACCTCTCCCCGTCCCTCCCTACCTCCCTGTGAACCTTAATTGTTGTCTTTCTGTGATTTACTTTTTTGTGTATCGGTATTTTTAGTTTGGGTAAGTAGTGTTTGGCTAGTTAAGTTTGGTCACTTTTACTTTGTTGTTTGTTTGTTTATTTGTTTGTTTAAAAAGAAAAAAGAAAATTCAAATTGGCCCTGGTCCTTATCGTTGTTGTACAGGTAGCAGTTGAAATTGTACTTCCCTCTAGGGTCTTTCAGCGCACTTATCCCTGGTTATGGGTATGCACTTTTTTGTTCGTCGCTCTGGATAAGAGCGTCTGCCAAATGCCATTAATGTAATGTAATGTAATGTTAACCCTCCTAAGAAATGTCAATCAAATTCATGAGCTGGAATATCAGTGGGATTAGTTCACAGGCAAAGAAAGTTAAAATTCTAAATCACCTCACCGAATTGCATGCAGACATGCCTCATACAAGAAACTCACCTAAGAGCCTCAGAAGTTAAAATCCTCACAATTCATTGAAGTTTTCTCATCTACCTACAACTCCAAGAAAAGAGGCGTATCTATTCTAATAAACAAAAGAATACCATTAATCCATAATGCAACAATTACTGATCCTAAAGGAAGATATGTTATCATCAATGCCTCCATTAATAGCAACAGTATCATCATTGCAAACATATATGGCCCCAATGTAGATGATCCTACTTTCTTTCATACATTTTTCTCTTCACTGAATGATATTTCAAATTCAACAATAATAATCGGAGGCGACTTCAACACCGTCATCTGTTTTAGACAGATCTAGCCACACAGGTAATATTAGAAACTGACACACCACCAAAACACTGAAACAGTACATGAGTGATTTTGGTCTTGGCGATAGCTGGTGATATAAAAAAATTAAAAAAAACCCATCATCCAGAGAATACACATACTTCTCCCCAGTTCATGAATCATTCTCTCGCATAGACTTTTTCCTCACAAGTAACTCAATCATATCTGATATTTCTGACTTTAAAATCCACCCCATCATAATCAGTGACCATGCCCCTGTGTCCTTCAATCTAAACACTATGCAATTCAAACTACCCGCTATAAATACAGAATGAATTATTGGCAACCACTTCTCAATTAAATAATATCATAAACAAAAAGACCCAGTTCCTAATACAAAGACTTAGACATGACAATTTTGAACACAATAACAAATCAAGTAAATATCTGGCAAACCAACTCAAGCAAAATAAAGACAAATCTCTCATTTCAGTCATAAAGAACTCCCACTGAGATTAACAATACATTACGTGAATTTTACAGCAAATTATGTACATCGGATCACGAACCACATTTAGTAGATACCCACTCCTTTCTTAACCATGTAGATCTACCTCGTCTTTTTTTATTTTATTTTTTTTATTTTTCCCGCTACCACCCTCTTGGGAGGTCAACTTAATTTTGAATAATACAAAAACAAACATATATACATTGGTAAATTTCAGAGAGGGAGAGGGAGAGCGAAGGAAGAAGTATGCAGCCTTTGAGGGGAGGGTAAAACAAAACAGTCACTAAAAATAACAATAAATGGAAGAAAAGAAATAAAGAATAATAATAAAAAGAATTATAAAGTGTGGAAAGAGTGACTTGTGTATACATATGAACACGCAGACCAACGGGCAGATAGACAGGAAGATGAACAGACAAACAGACAGGTGGACAAGTGGGTGGTTGTTGATTGGAGCCTTGAATGGATAGTATGGAAAAAGGGAGAGAAGAGGAGAAAAAGTAATAATAATAAAAGTAACTAAAATAATATAAATAAAATAACATGATGAATATGAACACATTCTGAAATACGAAAGAAAGAGAAAAAATATATATATTTAAAAAAATGAAATAAAACTAACAAATAAAAAAGCAAAACAAAAAATAAAGGAACAGTAAAAGGAAAATATGCATGATTATGGATGGGTTGGATTAGGATATGGCATTGCATGGATAGTGTTTCTAGAGCATGTGAGTATATGTTGGTTAGGGTGGGGGTTGGGGGGTTAGTCCACAGGCAAATTGAATGACCCCAAATGTTTGTCATGTGTGCACTGTGAGCACTGGTGTGAAATTAGTTCCATGTGTTCTTTGAGTAGCCATAAACATAACCATTGTGTTATGTTTATTTTGTGTCTTGTTTTCCAGTTTAAGAGGATGGTTTTCTTGGCGATAGCAAGGGCAATGAGTATAGGTTTGGTATTTTTAATTTGGTGGGTTGATTGTTGAGAGGTCTCCTAGTAGACAGAGGGATGGACAGAGTGGAATGCTACAGCTCATAATGAGAGATATTTGGTCTGTGACTTGTTTCCAGAAATGGTGAGTTGTCGAGCCAGGTCGAGTGGAAGTAATTATCTGGGGTTTTCAAAGAGCAGTGAGTGCAAGTGTCTGAGTCCACAAATCACGTTTTAAACATCTTTTGGTGAATGATAAGAGTTCTGTGATCTACCTCGTCTTAACGAAAAACTAGCAATTGAACTAGAGGCACCCCTAACACTGGATGAATTCTATAAAGCAATTAACCAGATGCCTAACAATAGAGCACCAGGTCCTGATGGTTTCCCTGCTGAGTTCTTGAAGCACTTCTGGAACACTTCTGGAACTCACCCCTCACCTCCACTAGCAATATTCAATATCTGGGTATAAATATTTCCACCAAGCTGTCAGAGTTGATCCTCCTTAATTTCATTCCATTAATAAATACAATTGATTATTTAAACCATTGGACAAACTTACCACTATCTCTAATTGGCAGAATAGCAACTGTAAAAATGACCATACTACCAAAAATTTACTACCTCTTCAGAATGATTCCAACCCAGCCCACCACAAAATGGTTTAATTCATTAAACCCCAGATCAAACTTTCTACCTTCCAGAAACTCAAAACTCAAGGAGGACTGGAAGCCCCAAACTTTTATCAATACTATTTGGCGAACTAGCTCAACTACATCACAAACTGGATTCATCTCAACCAACAGGATACAACCCATGGATAGAATTAGAACAATCAGAATGTAAAGAAATTTCCATCTCCCATCTACCATTCCTCAGTGCCTCTATAAAACGCCACAACTGCTTCAAAAACACTGTCATTTCAACAACTCTGAATGCCTGGTGGAAAATGATCAAAATCTTTAAATTCACAGTGACCCCATGGAAATACACACCAATATGGCACAATCCTGACTCCTTGATTGACAAAACATCACTCTCCTTCACCTCATGAAAACAAAAAGGTATCACACATCTTCAACACATTTTTCTGGATGGCACCTTCATCACCTTCCAGGATTTGGTCCATAAGTATGATATTGAGAAAGAGCAAATACCTCCAGTACTTTTAATTAAAATCTGTTTTAAAATATAAAATTAAAATAATTACCACCAGTAGCATGTATTAGAGACATGAAAGCCACCAATGTCTCAATTTAGTTCCTAATTCAACACAAAAACTATGTCTAAAGTGAGAGATAATGTCATAATGGTTGGCAAAAGCTGAAAAAGACAAGAAATTCAACCCAAAAACTATGATTTAAAGAAGAGAATGATTGGCAAAAGCCGAAAAAGACAGGAAATTCACAGTATTGTGACCTATCAGTATAGAATTGACCTATCCCCTGACAAGGCTTCCAACACACAATGCATTAATACCTGCTATGGGTACTGTAACTATGGTGGTCTACTTCAAAGTTCTGAGCATATTAAGTTCTGTATTTGTATTTGACCATTTAGAAAGAAAAGAGAACCGTAAGTACTTTAAGACTGTTACCTGTCAAATACATAATGGCCCTTCCACGTAAACATCACAGCAGCAAAAGCTTCAATGAAGTACACAACCAGCCTTGAACCCCTTGAACCACGTTATTTTCCACCTTTTCCGGACCAAGTCAAAAATTAATGGACCATGTAAATATTATGATACTAACTACAACACATGCACGATGCTGAAAGCTTAGAAACACATTCAGTTATTTCCACAGGGTCAGTCTGTGTATGTGTGTGTGTGGCAGCAATTATTTCCACAGTGTCAGTCACAGGACATGTAGAATCTTAAAAAAAGAAAGATCACCTGCCATATTTAAAAATACATCAATCTAATCCTACATCAGTTTCACTTCTCTAGGGTTCCAGCTTGCCGTAGTAACATTGCCCAAAGTAAAAAAATAAAACAAGAAAGTAAGACTTCTTTTCATTGTGATCAAGGGTCTGTTGTTTTTTTAAATTTACTAATAGTTATGGTTAGGATTTGGGGAGCTCCATCCCAAGATCATTTGAATAGCTGCTGACTACACAGGTTAGCTAAATATATGTTTGCTAGCTAGCCACCTGACCAGCCAACCATACGCTAACTCTACTGTTCAGACTAAGTAACGTTACAGCATGATCGAAGACAGTTACTAGCTAGCTCTGCCTATATTGCTAGCTATGATAGCTATCCATGTAATTAATGTAGTGATGCGCAGTGAAAGAGAATGAACAGAGAAGATGTCATGCCTAATGCCAGGATGTGGTAGCTGTTGATAGCTGCAACTCTGGAGGTAACGTTACATTAAGGCAATGTCATTTTGTTAGCTTGGCGGTGACAACTAGTCTGCTGTTGTTGGTTCAATGTATATGCTTTACAGGACTTAATAATATAGCTAGCTAGCTACAAGTTGCCATCATAGCTAACTTGTCCTCTTTAATGTTACATAGCTAGCTAGTTAACGCAATTAGCTAGTAATGTTAACATTACTTTACCGCCAAGAGACTAGCTAGCTAAGCATAGCTATCCCAACAAGATACACCAATAGACATTCAATGGCTAGGATAGCTACAGACTAACCAGAGATGTGGTGTAAATATGTTACCCATTGATCCAGGGTCAGACATAATGTTCCTGAGTTATTTTACAAAATAAGATCCCAGAGCAGCAGGGCAACATAAGCCTGAAGTATAGATATGTCGCTCTGGATAAGAGCGTCTGCTAAATGCCATGTAATGTAATGTAAAGATAGAAAGATACTTCTTGAAAGTGGTCAGAAATAGCCTGTACAATGATGTATCTTTTAGTCAAAGTCTTTTCACATTTCTGGGTGACTTCATCATGCTCACATCCACATAGGCTACTATGGAAACCCAACCCCCAAAATCTGGCACTGCAAATTCCCCAAATTAGGCCATGCAAAAATATTTAGCCAAATTTTTGTTTCGTTATCACGCATGTCATCCGACCCAGATTGTGAAATGTCAGTTTGTTTTTGTGGGTCATATGCTACATACAAATTTGGCAATTTAAAATAGGGAAGTGGGTTTATGTATTTGGGTGTAGTCACTGGCGTAGCAGACACGCCCCTCCCCGCAGCCCCTGCTGTACGGGGCGCAGATACAGTAGGGCCCCTCTGTCACCTGTTACAAAATATGTACTTTATATGGTCCCTGTCTCTGTCCATCACCCTGTAGATTTGTCAGATTCAGAATTCTTGGCTGCAAATATAAAATGACTGGGAACATTTTTGAGGCAATGTATTTTACGCAAACATACACTGCCACTGAAACACATGCTATTAAAGAAGTTGCAAAACGCTTTAACTTTCTGCTTCCTCGTGAGCTTTTGCGCACCTCTGAGGAGCCAAGGATCAGTCCCACTCCGTTGCATTGCCAGTTCAGTATGAAGATGACTTCCCAACCCAAATAATGTTGCACAGAAAGACCTGCAATACAGCTAATTTGAACACTGCTCTATCAAATCTTACACAAACTCTGTTCGTCAATCACCAATCCATCTTGCCAAGGGTCCCCGACGTTGCACTAAAATGATTTTAACATTGCTTCTCCCCGTAGTAATGTGAGCCGAAGTTTGCGAAATCTTGATTCAAATGATGTGTTCCCACATTTTGTTTAATTGCTGCTAATAAGCAGCTACATAGTTTAGCCTTTGTGGATTGTAGAATATAGGCCAACACATTTTAACAATATCAAATTGGCAAATGCTGGGAGACAAGGTATACATGCGACGATATAAATTTTGGAACGTGCTGGGATCATCTTTGTTGTCCATCAGTTCTGGAGATGGTTTATGTCCCCTGTGAACAGTATAGGCTACTGATAACCAATGCACATTCCCCTGTTACGGTCAGGTGCTCATAAAAGACTGTAGTATATTGAGCCTAATATACTTTATCTTTATGTTATATGGCTATATCATTCTATTGTAGAGTACTAGCACCCTCTACTGGTGGATAAGTGATCACCGTTTATATACCTGGAAGTGCGTTGTGTTGTATGCCTCAGTCTCGAGCCTTGCAATAAAGCAACCAGTCATGTAGAGAACGGTCTCGTCATTATTAGCGTAAGATAAGTCATCCAGTCCAGTATATTACAGTGGCGACGAGGATGGGATCCTTTTATTGATAAAAAAGGATTCCCTGTTAGAGATATTGCGGAGCTAGTGAATAAAAGTGTTTTAGAAGAGTGAGCACTACAAGCTAGCTGCTAGCAAGCTAACCGAACCAAGCTGACGCAGGACTGAGCAGCAACGAACGGCACAGCATGGCGTGCATTGAACAAATCTCTGAATATAAAGAAGGCCAGGAAGACTTCGAGTCATACCTAGAGAGACTGGAGCAATGGATGATTTGCAACGATATAGCAGCAGAGAAAAAGGTCAGCGTATTCCTATCCGTCATAGGTGCAGACGCCTATCGACTGCTAAAGAATCTCACCATGCCAGAGAAGCCAAGCAGCCTCACGTACAAGGTGCTGAGTGAAAGACTAGCCAGCCATTATAAACCCAAACCGCTAGTTATAGCCGAAAGGTTTCGATTCCAGAAAAGAAACCAGTTAGAAAATGAGACGGTGTTGGATTACATAGTTGCATTAAAGCAACTTTCCACACACTGTGAATTCGGTGCCCATTTAAATGAAGCACTGAGGGACCGATTTGTTAGTGGTTTGAGGGTGGAGGCTATCCAGAGGAAGTTGTTGGCTGAACGAGATCTTACTTTTAAAACGGCATGCGACGTGGCTCTGTCAATGGAAATGGCATCGAAAAATACACTGGAGTTTGCTAGCAAAATGAAAGGAGTTGCAACTGTGAACAAAGTAGACAGAACCAAGTCAGGCAAGAGTGCTTGGAAAAGCAGGTCAGGCACAGACAACTCGAAACCACAGAAAGCAGTGACGAAAACGCAACAGCTATGTTACCGATGCGGAGGTGACCATGCAGCTCAGGCCTGTAAGTTTAAAACTGAGAAGTGCCACAAGTGCTCAAAGGTTGGACACATAGCACGGGCATGTAAAACAAAGATTAGGCAGGGACATACTCAATATGTGGCTGAAGGGATAAGTCCCAGTGGAAATGTAGATGAAAATGAGGAGGACCTGTTTGGTGTATACACCATAAACACAACCAGCGATGGGAAAAAGGACATTACTGTCAGTGTTAGCCTAGCTGGGAAACCCGTAGACATGCATCTTGACACGGGAGCTGCTGTATCCCTGGTGTCAGAGATAGTGTATAGGGAAAACCTCTCTCACTTGCCACTTGAGGAAAGCAAAATGAGGCTGTCGACGTTTTCGGGGGAAAGCATCCCTTTAGTTGGCCAAGTAACTGTAAAGGCCAAATATGGGGAACAGAGTGCAGAGTTACCCCTTGTGATAGTAAAAGGAGACAGACCAGCCCTAGGTAGAAATTGGTTGGCGACAGTCAAACTTGATTGGGCAAACATATTCTCGATTACCCCAGCAGGGGGCAGCATCGCATCAGATGTAGAAGCTGTGTTGGAGCGACACAAAGCAGTGTTTGCTGAGGAACCGGGCACTATTCGAGAGTTCAAGGCCCGCATCACACTGAAGCCGAATGCAAAACCTGTCTTCCGGAAGGCAAGGCCCGTGCCGTACGCGCTCAAAGATGCTGTGGAGAAAGAGCTAGATAGGTTGGAAAATGCGGGCATCATCTCGAAAATAGACCACAGTCAATGGGCTGCCCCGATCGTTGTAGTACCAAAGGCAGACAAGTCAATCCGTATCTGTGGGGACTATAAAGTCACAGTTAACCAGAGTGTGGAGGAGGAGACATATCCTCTGCCGAATACCGAAGATATATTCGCAACACTGGCCGGAGGCACGCTTTTTACCAAACTGGATCTCTCACATGCCTACCAACAACTGGAGTTGGAGAAAGAGTCAGAGAAGTATTTGACAATAAATACTCACAAAGGACTGTATGTCTATCATAGACTCTCATACAGGGTATCCAGTGCTCCCTCTGTTTCAGAATGTGATGGACCAGATCCTCCAAGGCTTGGAGCATGTGACCTGCTTCCTGGATGACATCCTAGTCACAGGCAGAACAAGAGCGGAGCACCTGAGAAACCTAGAGGAGGTCCTGAGTCGACTGGAGAGTTACGGGGTAAGAGTCAAAGGAGCCAAATGTGACTTAATGAAGGAGAAAGTAGAGTACCTAGGGCATCTAATAGATAGACAAGGCCTCCACCCCACGGAGACAAAGGTAGCAGCCATAGTAAATGCGCCCAGGCCCATGAATGTTACAGAGTTACGGTAATTTCTGGGGCTTCTAAAATACTATGGCCGTTTCTTAAAAGACCTGTCGAACTTGCTGCAGCCTTTGCACCACCTTCTGGAGAAAGAAGTTCCCTGGGAGTGGACACAAGAGTGCACTGCTGCATTTCAGTCTGCAAAGGAGCGGTTAGTGAAGAGCTCACTAGTGGTACATTACGACACCCGGAAACCGCTGAGACTTGCATGTGACGCATCCCCTTATGGGATAGGCGCGGTGATGTCACACATAATGGGAGATGGGGAGGAGAAGCCCATAGCCTTTGTGTCACGCACGTTAACAGAGGCAGAGAGCAAGTATAGTCAGATAGAGAAGGAGGCGTTAGCCATAATATTTGGAGTCAAAAAGTTCCATAAATATCTGTATGGCCGCAAGTTCAGTTTAATCACTGACCACAAACCCCTCCTAGCCATCCTGGGACCGAAGTCTGAAATTCCCACATTAGCCGCCTTGCGGATGCAGAGGTGGGCGCTAACTTTGATAGATTATGACTACAGCATCAAATACAGAACGTCAGCGGAGAACGCAAATGCTGATGCGTTGTCTAGATTACCGGGGAAGGAGAAGAATAACACAGCTGAGGAGAACAGCATCTTTTATTTCTCTCTGGTGGATGAATTACCCGTGCATGCAACAGATATTGCACAGAGCACTCTCAAAGACCCTGTCCTATGCAAAGTGTTGGAACTAACCCAGAATGGATGGCCAAGTTATATACATGATGAAGCACTGAAGCCCTACTTCAGCCGTAGGACTGAACTCTCTGTGGAACAGGGCTGCATCCTGTGGGGGCTGAGAGTAATCATCCCACCAACACACTGGGAAAGACTGCTGCACGAATTGCACCAAGGGCACCCAGGAAGTTGCAAAATGAAGTCTGTAGCAAGGAGCTACATGTGGTGGCCCAAACTCGATGGGGATATCGAAAGTGCAGTACAGCAATGTGATGCTTGTCAGGCTGTGAGGAAATTACCATCGGTGGCACCACTACATTGTTGGCATTGGCCAGTTAGGGTGTGGCAGAGGCTACACATTGACTTTGCAGAGAAAGATCAACAGCACTTCCTAGTGTTGGTAGACAGTCATTCAAAGTGGCTTGAAGTAATCCCCATGGCAACGACCACTGCCACCAAGACAATTGAGGTTCTGCGGAACATCTTTGCTGCCTACGGACTCCCTGAGGAAATTGTTTCCGACAATGGTCCGCATTTTTCTTGGCTGGAGTACAAGATGTTTCTGAAACGCAATGGCATAAAGCAGACCTTGGTGCCGGCCTACCACCCCGCCTCAAACGGAGCCGCAGAGAGAGCAGTTAAAACAGTGAAAAAAAATATATATAATAAAATGTGAAAAAGAGTTCCTGAGAATGTAGAAATTCCATGAAAAGGGGTTAGTTAGGTTACGTAAACCAGCAGTTCTTTAGTTACTTACCTAACTGTTTAGCTTAAGGGGGAGGAGTGTAGTATATTGAGCCTAATATACTTTATCTTTATGTTATATGGCTATATCATTCTATTGTGGAGTACTAGCACCCTCTACTGGTGGATAAGTGATCACCGTTTATATACCCGGAAGTGCGTTGTGTTGTATGCCTCAGTCTTGAGCCTTGCAATAAAGCAACCAGTCATGTAGAGAACGGTCTCGTCATTATTAGTGTAAGATAAGTCATCCAGTCCAGTATATTACAGACAACATGGGCTCCAACATACTGTACGCTACCAAAATAAACTTTGAAATAAAATCAGACACATGATAACCGTGTTTTACTTTAGGAATGGAATTTGTAATTTGAGCACTAGCAGTGTTCTGTTAAATTGAAAACAAACAGGCATATTTTTTAATTCTGTGATGCACAGAATTAACCAATTAGAATACAACAATGTAATTCACTCATAGGCTGTTCCAATAGCATCTCATAAAACAACTTCCCCATGTTTTTCTTTATTTAACCAGGAATACCCAATTGAGGTCGATATCTCTTTTGCAAGGGGATCTGAAAACGGGTCAATTAGAAAATTCAAGCACTTGTCAGCCTACTGTTGCTACAGTTGTGCATGTTGTTTTTGTTAATTACAGGCATGAGATCTCATAGTTTTATTCTACGTATTAAAAAAACAGATTTCTTTGCGTGAATACTCCGCCACTAATTGGTCATATTTTCCCCTTAAAATTCACCAGAAATAAACATTTCCTAGCTGCTCTTTTAAAAATTATGCCTCTGGTTGTAGCCTATAGTTGTTTAAGTAGCCTATGTAATTCATGCATGGATTAATTTATTCAACCAACTGTTTCCAAATGGCATATTTCTTACCAATACATTTGTTACAGATGTTACAGTGGAAAATAATTGTTTACCAATGTGAACACACGCAATAACTGACATAAGATGCACCATATGGCATGGGCTACGTTTCACTAATGTTCAGAAATGTTTTTGAATTAGCGTATGTGAGACGTAACCGATGGCGGCACGGATGGTGCAGTGGGTAGCACTGCCGCCTCACAGCAAGGAGGTCCTGGGTTCGAATTCCCGTCGGCCGGGGCCTCTCTGTGTGGAGTTTGCATGTTCTCCCCGTGTCTGCGTGGGTTTCCTCCGGGTACTCCGGTTTCCTCCCACAGTCCAAAGACATGCAGGTTAGGCTGATTGGAGAGTCTAAATTGCCCGTAGGTATGAGTGTGTGAGTGAATGGAGTGTGTGCCCTGCGATGGACTGGCGACCTGTCCAGGGTGTATTCCTGCCTTTCGCCCAATGTATGCTGGGATAGGCTCCAGCCCCCCTGCGACCCTGTTCAGGATAAGCAGGTTCGGATAATGGATGGATGGATGGAGACGTAACCGACAATAGCCAAGAACATAAAACTGTTATGGTGTCGTGGTGTTGAGATCAGACTATGGAGCTGGTCTAACTGGTCAACCAGCTGAGCTGTTTCAAAACCTAGCTCAAGGTGTCTTTTTCAGCAGGGGTTGATATTCGCTTGCGAACCTGGACAGGGATGTAAAGTTACAAGCAACGAGAAAACAATGTTACGGACCAGGTCTCGTTTGGTTGTAGCCTATCGAGATAGCAAAGTATGGCTTTGAACTACACACAACGTAAATGACACGGAAGACACTGCCTGCTATTCACACTCCTGGATATCAGGCAGCCATTTTGGCTCCATATGGCTCTGGCAATGTATAATCTGGATGTTCCATGAGGCGCGTGGCTTGCAGTTGCACCATGCCTTATATTATAGAGTCACTGGCTAACAGACAAGCAAACTTTTTACCATTCAATTTAACGGGGCCTCGTTCGGAAAATGTCAATTTTACTAACAACCGTAGCACATGAAAACCCACTTTTAGGAAAAGGCAGAAGTCCGTTTAAAAGTATGACGTGTCCTAATTGGGTGAAAAACTGTAAAACGCTTTAAAAAGTTTGTAGAAGAGAAAAGTTTGTATGAAATTGCAAATATTTTCATCTTTTTAATAAAAGTGTGACTGATTTCTACAACATAAACATAAAAAGGGGGGCCTGTAGTGGTTAAGGTAAATGACTGGGACACGCATGGACGGTGTTTCTAATCCTGGTGTAGCCACAATAAGATCCGCACAGCCGTTGGGCCCTTGAGCGAGGCCCTTAACCCTGCATTGCTCCAGGGGAGGATTGTCTCCTGCTTAGCATAATCACATGTACGTCGCTCTGGATACAAGCGTCTGCCAAATGCCAATAATGTAATAAACTCACCTCACCAAGTTAATTTGTAATAATAATAAAAGAGAAAGAGAGATAATAGTAAGAGAGAGAACATGAATAATAATAATCATATTAATAACATTAATACAGCTACTAGCTGATCTTTTGTTTATCCTGGTGAAACTGCTCGAAGCACCCATTGGTATGGACCAAATCTATATTCTTCTGCAGCTTGGCATCGAGGAGGTCTACATGTGGCATGATGTGGTGAAAAAGTTGCAGAAAGAACATAAAATCCTGATCCTCCAGTAGCATAGTGAAGGATCCTGCTTCTCTGACGGTGTTGGTCAACGGAGTCTTGTATGCTTTCACAGCAGTGATTGAGGTCCTCTCTGTGCTCAAACAGTATTGATGGCACGGATGTTAAAGTTCCATCTGACATTGCTGGATGTTGGTAGCCTATGGGCCATTACTTTATCAAGAACACCTGTCTGCTTGGGTGATCAGGAAAAAAAGCTGGCAAATCCACCAAGGTTGGAAAGAAAATGTATCACTTTGGATATGTGAGAGGTGGCCTGTTGCATGATCAGTTCATAAAAACTATACAGATTCACTGTCAATAAAATTGGGAGTGTCTGGGGCGCAAAGAGGTGCATCCCGTGGAAAATCTGGAGCAACCATTTAGAGAGCAGCCTCAGGTCACATGCTTGCCAAAAGTTGGAACGATTTACATCTACACTCATTTGGCCAGCGTCCTTCACCCAGGAAGTGTATGTATTCTAACTGTAGACAACGTAGAACATTTATTTCTATATTTTATTGCAGATTATACATTTTACTCAATAACTATAGTGCCCTCTAGTGGCCAGCTGCCGCTGCTTTTGAGGCATTTCTCCATAAATTGGCGGACAGAATGTTTTTGTAGACTTCTAAATTCATCCTGCTGATACCATCATGAGTTACATCATCAATAAAGAGTCATGTGCCCACACCAGAAGCAGCAATGCAAGCCCAAGCCATGACATTTCCTTCACCATGCTTCACAGATGAGCTTGTCTGCTATGGATCATGAGCATGAGCAGGAGCCTTCTTTCTCCACACTTTAGCCTTTCGATCACTTTGGTAGCGGCTAATCTTGGTCGCATCAATCCATACAACTTTGTTCCAGAACTTTCATGGCGGATCTCTTCTTCGCAAATTGTAATCTCGCCTTCAGATTCTTACTCCTGATGCATCTTGTGGTATAGCCTCTATATTGGTGCTCTCAAAGTCTTCTTTGAACAGTTGATTGGGGCGGCCTTCAGCGTAGGCCTGTAGGCCTGTAGTGTAGTGGTTAAGGTACATGACTGGGAGCTGCAAGGTTAGTTGTTCAAATCCCAGTCTAGCCACAATAAATGATCCACACAGCTGTTGGGCCTTTGAGCAAGGCCCTTAACCCCACATTGCTCCCTGGGCGCTGCACTGTGGCTGCCCACTGCTCCTAATGACTAGGATGGGTGAAATACAGAGGACAAATTACCCCACGGGGTTCAATAAAGGTATATTATTATATTAATATTATTATTATTTAATTGCCCTGTGGAGATTGTTTGTGAGGACACTGACTGATCTTTTGGGGTTTTTCGGATTTTCACAGCTCTCACAATGTTTCTATCATCAAATGCTGTTGTTTTCCTTTGTCGACCTGTCCATTGACTGTTGCTCAGTATGCCAGCGGTTTCTTTTTTTCCCACGTTGTTGTACAAGCCATCCACAATGCTTGCGCAGTGGTGATTTCCCCTCTTTTTTAAGCTTCAAAATGGCTTGCTTCATGTTGGTTTAGCTTTTCTAACCCAAGGATAAAACCAAGAAAAGACATTCAGAACTATTTATTATTTAACCAATAAATCTAACAGGACACACATGGGCAACAAGGAGCACCTGCTAGTCACATGTTCCAATACTTTCGCTCACCTAAAAATTTGGAGGTCCAATACAAAAGGCGATTTATTTATTTATAAGTAGTTTAACACATCTCGGTGTTAATACCAGGGCATAAAAGCCGAAATTCTAAGCTCTTGTCTCATGTTCATCTTTTTATCTCAACCTCAAATGTATTCAGTGTATAGCAAAAACAAAGGAATTGACCTTCCTGTTTCAATAATTTTGGAGGAGACTGTATATGAGTTAGCTAGATAGCTGTATTCTCGTTTTAAAGATACTTCATACTTTTTATCTTCCAAGTAAATGTCTCTAAAACTGATTGAGACATTAGTCTGAGACATTGGTCATATTAATGAATGATCAAGCATAGGTTAGTTGTTTGAAAGCAAGAGTGGGTACAAAAATGAATGAATAAAACTGTAAAGTTACTTATTGAAAAGGAATTGACCAGCACATTTTGAAAGAGAAAGGCCATTCATAATAATATTATCGCACTTGTAGCTAAAAGAAGCAGAATGAAACAGTGGGATGTAAGTTACAAAGCCTAAAGTTTTGCCATTTTAAACAGGAATTAACATAACATGCACTCAGTGAGCACTTTATTAGCTATTTATTAGACTTATTTTTTAGACTTCTACTGCTTTAGTTTATCCACTTAAAGTTATGATGCGTTGTGTGTTCAGAGATGCTCTTCTGCATACAACTGTTGGAATGTGTGGTTATTTGCGTTACTGTCACCTTCCTGTCAGCTTTGACCAGTCTGGCCATCCTCCTCTGACGTCTCTCATTAACAAGGCGTTTTTGTCTGTAGAACTGCTGCACACTGGATTTCTTTTTGTTTTTTGTGCCATTCTTTGCAAACTCTAGAGACTAGTGTGTGTGAAAATCCCAGGGGATCTGCAGTTTCTGAGATACTGAAACCACCCTGTCTGCCACCAACAATCATTCCACAGTCAAAGTCACTAAGATCACATTTTCTCCCCATTTTGGTTCAACATTAATAGAAGCTCCCGACCCATATCTACATGATTGTATGCATTGCACTGCTGCCACACAAATGGCTGATTACATAATTGCATGAATTGGTAGGGTAATAAAGTAAAAAGGTTTATTTGACTAGGAAGTCACATTGAGATTAAAACCTCTTTTACAAATGAGACCTAGCCAAGACAAGGTCAAATAGCAACATAACAAAATCACAATCACAAGACCATACAGTACTATTTATAAGTATGTAGGTATAAACAATTCCAAATACATTAAAATACACGCAGTATGACAGGGCATAACACATGGTGGTGAAATGAACACATCAGTGAGCTTAGCCTGCAGCTCGTTCCAGGACCAAGGACCACTATAGGACAAGCATGCTCTTGTATCCTCTGTACGAAAAGTGGGGACATTGAACTGAAGCCATTTGTGTGATCTCAGGTTGCATAGATAAAAACTTCCGACTTAATTATGTAGGGAATTCGCCTAAAATAATCTTATAAGTTAAAATTTACCAGTGTTATAGCCTACGAAAAGTAAGGGATATCCAACCAGTCATGCTGTATAAAGAGCAGTGATGAGTCCCAAAACTAGAGTTTGTGATATATCTCAATGCGGAGTGATACAGGGGGTCGAGCTCGGAAAAGATGGAGAAGGAGGCGGACCTATAGATAGAATCACCAAAGTCAAGCTGAGGCAGAAATAGGCTAGTAACTAACCATTTTCTTGATACTATAGAGAAACAGGACTTGCCTGTACAAGAAAACCAGTGTAAATTTAGGTTATTGTCTTACCAAATACCCAAATATTTATAATGGTCTACAAACTGAATGGAGACGCCATCAAGAGTACTAGTGGAAGAGGTTGGAGCTTTACTTTGCCCAGGAAGGAAGATCATGGATTTAGTTTTTGTTGAATTTAAAAGGAGTTTCAGATCAAGTAAGAGTGCATTGTCTGCAGTCGGGGCACAGGAATACATAATTGTATCATCTGCATACAGATGGTACTTGCAGGACTTAAACTAGTGGCTTGTGTCGTTAATATAAATTAAGAAAAGCAACTGCCCTAGAACCGATCCTTGTGGGACACCCTTTGTTAAAAAGATTGGGTCAGACATGACATTGCCATGTTTAACAAACTATGAACGATTAGACAGATAGCTGTGGAACCACTTTGTTGCTTTGTTTCTGATACCAGCCTTCAGCAGATTGTTAATGAGTAACAGATGGTCCACCAGACCTTTTTAAGGTCTATAAACAAAGCAAGTTTTTTGTCTAAGGCTTCTTTGATGTCATCCATGACTTTCAAAGAGGCGGTCACTGTACTATGCCTGGACCGGAAACCAGATTGCTTGTCGTTTAAAACAGTGTGTGAGTCCAAGTAAGATTACCAGATTTAAAAAGGGGCACTCAACCCAGCTCCTGGTCCAAGCGATGGTTCTGTCCCACCTGGACTACTGCAATTCCCTCTTGGCTGGCCCCCAGCGTCCGCCATCAGACCCCTCCAACTTATCCAGAATGCAGCAGCTCGTCTGGTCTTCAACCTTCCCATATACTCACATGTCACCCCCACATCCCCTTCCTGACCTTAACCACAACGCTGCAGGCTGCCCCATCATATCTATGAATGCTGTAGTTGGGAGTTTTCATGATAACTGCATTATGCTGTAAATATGTATTTGTGACTCATGGTAATATACCTTTTGGATAAACCTGATTTGGGTGAATGAAAGGAAAAGAGACACAACCCCAGATTGCTTGGTTTCTTCTCCTTATCTCCGAAATCCAGGCCTTAGTTCTTGACCCTAAAAGTGAGTCACCCATCTGTAATTTACAGCCAGCCCCACCAGGCAGTGGTCAGGGGGCTAAAACAAATGGCTTCTACAGAGACAGCTTTTGCCCAGTTTCCCCTTGGCTTCTGAATGGTTATGATATCAAAGGTAGACTGTTAAAAAAACTAGACCATTACACCAGTCGCACTGAACCAATCAGAATAACACCAAACATTACTATATTCTGACCTGGGATTATCATGAAACATCTTTATACCATCTCCAATATTCCTGTTCTGGAATGTGAGAAAAGGGGGCCCCCAGGGCCCAAGAAGGCGCCTCTAAGAATCCTTCTCTTGCTCTCCCCCACAGGCATGTGTGCCAAAAGGTGGGGGCTAACAATATATGCTCCGGGAGGGGGAAGTCAGCAAGCTGACCAGCGCATGACACCAAATGTTACTTATGACTGGCTTACACACCTCTTCAGGCAGCACCTCTCCCCATCCCTCCCTACCTCCCTGTGAACCTTAATTGTTGTCTTTCTGTGATGTACTTTTTTGTGTAACAGTATTTTTAGTTTGGCTAGGTAAGCAGTGTTTGGCTAGTTAAGGGGTTTGGTCATACTTTTGCGTTTATTTGTTTGTTTGTTTGTTTGTTTGTTTAAAAAAATAAAATAAATAATAGGCCCTGGTCCTTATCTTTTTTGTGCAGGTAGCAGTTGAAATTGTACTCCCCTCAAGGGTCTTTCAGTGCACTTGTCCCTGGTTATGGGTATGCACTTTGTTGTACGTCACTCTGGATAAGACATAAGCTTGTTTCCAAGTAGTTGGTACCTGATTAAGACCAACTGACATATTGAAATTGTGGGTGATGGGCTCTGCAATTACCAGTGCAGCCAATTTCAGAAGAAATGGCTCAGCCATCAGGCCTGGCAGTCTTTTTAGGGTTGACCGTTTTTTATGAATGCAAGACGTCACAGACTTGAACGTGTTCAAAGTCCAATGATTGGGGAGTGGATGAGGACCTACCCAAAGAATCCCAATACGCTGAGGATTCAGCTGGGAATGAGGGAAGTTGCTGATCAAAAATGCGACCTGCCTTTAATATATCAGATTTACTTTACTGCTGAGGAAATTTGGAAACTTTCTTATTTTGTAAAACGTTGATTATCTTCCAGAATTTTGAATAATTATTAAAATTGTCCTGTGTTAAAGTCAGATAGTAGTCTGATTTAGCTTTCCGAACTGAAGATGTGCACTGTGACTTCTCGGAGTTCTAAAATGATGCCAGTCTTCTTTTGGTCTTTCTTGCATGAGTAAAACTGACATGTCTTATCAAAATCCATTCAATCTATTCACCAAACAGCTTGGACTTTTATGTCCCAGTGTCCAGCAAAAATACTGACCTGGCTATCAGTCAGAATTCTGGAATATTCAGTGAAATGTCTTTTCAATTATTGTCTACAATAGGTTAAATTATGGTTAAATCACATTATTCATTATTCTTTAATTTCTGGAAATACATTTTTTGCTTGCGCTACCTTATTAGCTTACATTCAAACACGCAGAGCTCAATAACAGGAAGGCAGTCCACACAGGTGAAGGTACAAAAAAAACAAAATCCAAAAGCACAGAGTCCAAAGCCAGGCAGAGATCATAAACAGGAAATCCAACAGAACCAAAAACAGAGCAGAATCCACAAAGGTGAGGAACTGGGAAGGAGGTTAGAACCGGGGACAGGAATATACAGGGACAGAAACAGATGCAGGATATGACAAACTCAAGGACTGAAAAGGACAGGCTAAATACAACTAACAAGCAGACTGAGAAACACATTAAATTAATGACAAGAGACAGGAAAAAGTACATATAAGAAGTGGAAGGCGGAGACACAGATGGAACAAATGAATGAGAGGGAATGAAACTGAAAACAGTCTACGGAGGTCACAGAGGGAAACGAGGTGAAAACACTAGGGACGGAGAACAGAGAGCAGAGAACCACAGATGGAAAAAAGGGCACAGACCTGACATTTACCCTCTAAATTATTACTGTTACAATTATTTTATCTTCTGGTAAAATTCAAGTCTCTCTGCTAATCACATTATATGGATAGAATGTTGACAGATTGGAGAGCTGGCTGGAACAACATGTAATAGTGTGTGTATACACACTATTATGTTCATGTCTATGAATCTTACATTTCAATGTTCTGTTAATAAATCTTGTTAAACTGAGAAACCACATTTCTTAATGCTGTTTTTGATAATGGTACTTTCTGGAACTTTCTAGCACAACACCAGATGTGTGTATGTAAGTGTTTACTTTTGACGTTATAATTATTGTCCAAAAAAACCTGGAGTTTTGCACTCTGCTATGCAGGTAAGTCTTTATCTGGTTAATCTTAACTTTAATGAAAAACTGATGCATTGAACAACACTCACTTCAGTCACCAACAACTTCCATTTTAAGTTTAGGATGATGTTAGCTACTACTAGCTCACTGTTCAAAGCCATTGCCAGCTAAGTCTTTATAGTGTTCTGCTAACCAGAAAATGCAGAAATGTAATACTACCTTTCCAATGGTCAGAAATATCTTGTTATCCTTCATATGTCAAATCCAGAGTTACTCTGATGTTACTCTGTCCGCACAAAAAACTGGTTTTAAACGTTTTAAGAATAATTTACTGTAAAGATGATGATCTTGTCGTGAGCCACGGACCCCTTGCCGAGCTCAGACCTCACGTTCCCACGAGCAGTACCTCACAATGAGGTGTCTCGGGGACGAACTCAAGTACTCCGAACGTCCTGGAGCCCTGGTAAGTTCTACTGAACTTCCAGCCCAATCTCGAAGTGAAGGGTGTGATGCAAATCTGGTAATCGATGTCCTGTATTCAATGTATTTCCTCTAAAGACTCTTTGTCACATATGATTATAGTAAGATATATTTTATTATAATCAATCAAAAGAATAGAGTTGTACAGATTACAGTGTACATATCATCTTTTGCAGTTTGCTAATCACATGCAAGTTACATATACCCCTCTTAGCTCTTTCTAAATTACCTTTCCACCACGATGTTTAAAAATCAAGGTACACCCCTCCAATATCCATCCTCCTCTTTGGCCTTTACCTTATCTTATGGCTCCCCCTTCACGGAGATAAAAGCTACTGAACTTCCATTAATACAATGGGTACGAACACCCCTAAAGTCTACTACTTATTTATATCGTATATAGTATCTTTCTAAAAAATAAAAGACATAAAAATAAAAGGAAACTTATAATCTATTACTTCTATGTATTACTTTTCCTACTTCTACAAGTAATATAGATTATAATTACCACTCATGCCCTAAATATAGCCATCTCGTTTTCTGCGGGATTTGATCCCTCCTCCTTGCTGTTGATGAGCTCTTTGAACAGCTGCATTGGTTTGGGAATCTGGGGCAGGATCAGGACCCAGACTTTCGAAAGACGTGACTTTGCACTTCGTACTTCTCCTGCCTGTTGTCTGGGATGTGCACTGGTATTTCTTCGAACACGTCGGGGGTTTTGCAGTGCAGCCGCAGCATATGCCTCTCCTCACTGACACTGAGGTTAGGGGGGGAGGCTTCAGGTTCTTGCGTGGGTCCAGCAGGAAGGTGTTCTGTAGCGTGGAGGAACCCCGTGTCCCGTCTGTTGGCCTCCAGGTGCAGTTCACGGCTCCAAGCATGTTGTAAAAGCCCTTTAACTCTTTCACCAGCTTTTCTGTATGATGAGGGATGCGCGTGAACACCTCTTCGACATCAGTCCTGCTGTCACAACTCTTGGGCTGAGTCCGCACCACGTACGTCACTCCTCTCTCCATACCCATATCCTGGAGTGGCGCGCAGAGGGAGCACGCCACTCCAGCTTGACTACAGCTGTCTTGTGTTGCTCTCTCTTCACCAGCTCGTAGATATCTTCTGAAGCCAAATTCTGGGATCCTGCTCTAAGGTCTAAAAACTTATCCCTTATATATCTTTTTTGAATACAAAAGTGTACCTTTTTTGATAAGAAATGCCCCCATTATGTCAAGCGGGAAGACATTTATCTTTTATATAACCTGTTTTTTAATGATCATATTAATTATTTCTGTTTTTCCAATTGTCATTTTCTCATACCTCAAAAGAACTGTCCCCAATATTTTATGTCATGGGCCCCTCTGGTTTGGGAATTTCCCCCATCTTAATATATGAGTGGAAAAACACTAGCCCTTATGTTGTTTTTAATGAACCTATTCATCACTGGTGTCTGTGTCAGTTTCATAATCTCTCCTTGACTTCCTCCAAACTTTGATCTCATGTAAGCCAGACGTTAAAGCCTGCCACCATCCCAACACCCTCTTTAGGTGCCCCTTTTTGTGGCGCCTTAAGGGGTCTACAAAGGTCATCCAGCTAATAGCTGAGTGTAATTCATCATTCAACTCCTCTATAGTCAGTCCTTTAAATCTATTCGATAAATTATTTGTGTTATCCTCAGGGAGGCCCTTGAAGCCTCTTAATTTTCTTTCGGTATTGACGTCCATGCCATTTTCCTTATTTTTGTTTTTCTTTAGCCAGGCATTGTGCCCCTCCCCTGTAGGGTTGGGGTATTCTCAGTCAGAACTTTAACCTTGCTCCTTAAAACCCTAAATCTAAGTCCCCCGACTTCAGACTCCTCTACTGACAAGTATGGCTGCTCATTCTCTGAACCACATATTTTTCTTCTTACGGGCGTTCTTACTACCACCTCGATGGCGTGTGCGAGGGGTTAACAATGCATTCCTTTCTAACCCATCCCCCGTCAATCTCTCATCAGGGGGGCCTAGGGCCGGGTCCTCGACAATCTATACTGTATGATGAAATGGACCACATACAGTGCATCCGGAAAGTATTCACAGCGCTTCTTTTCCCACATTTTGTTATGTTACAGCCTTATTCCAAAATGGTATCCTCAAATTTTTTCCTCAAAATTCTACACACATCACCCCATAATGACAACATGAAAGAAGCTTTTTTTGAAAGTTTTGCTAATTTATTAAAAAATAAAAAACTAAGAAATCACATGTATACAAGTATTCACAGCCTTTGCCATGAAGCTCAAAATTGAGCTCAGGTGCATCCTGTTTCCACTGATCAAACTTGAGATGTTTCATGAGAATACATTTATATAATCGACATAATGTTACATTACATTTCACACTCGGGATATAGCTTTGACAACTTGATGCTGGAAATAATATAGACTACACATGTTTCACTCACGTTAGTCATTTTAGCAGATTATTGTAACAATTTAATTTGTATCAATATAAATGTAGCGAGTCACCTCAGGCTAGGCTGCTGTGTCCAACTTGATAAGCCACTAATGATTCATATCGCACTATCAATCCCTCACGTAATCGACCGGTATGCTTCCCATTCAGGATACGGATAGCTTTTCTGACATGATGCTGCAAATAATGTTTTAAACCATTGTAACCATATTCCTGTCGATGTTGGGAGCAAATAGGTAACTCAAACAATCTCATTACCTCAATAATGCTTTCTGGGCCGATGGCTTGTGAAAATTGAGATGCAGAACTGGAGTATTCAAATGACTCCCTGTTGCAGGCTTGCTCTAATCTCATGCACACATAATTTACAGCAAGGCACAGTGTAAAGCAAAGTATAGTGATCTTTTATGTTTATTATAAGAGTGAAAAATATAAATTCTGAAACTGAAACGGGGGTAACATTATCCTAGTTGTCTAGCTACCTCCTAGATAGGGCAAATGGCTTCCTAGCTGCCTCTGCTCTTCATCTTATTTGATCAAAAAAGCATAATGATTTTGATCTATTCATATAGAACAGTGAATACTCTCAAGAGCTTTTTTTCTTGTTTTTACAGGTTTTAACTCTTGTGAAATGCACTCTGTAATGCTATAAATTTTACATTTACTTTTACATTTTAGTCATTTGGCAGATGCTTTTAATCCAAAGCGATTTACAAGTGCATAGGCTCTTCCACAAAATCTGGAATAAAAGGACTAACATCAAGTTCTTGGCTAAACTGACTGACCAACAGAGACCCTTGCAATGCTGAACATGTGTCTGAGTGGAGTGGCACAAGCAGCTCAGAGAGGGGCCGGTCCTGTGGTCCTCGGAGAGCAACTTGGACACCATCTTTGCGCACACCTTCCGCATGCCCACATTTTCCACCAAGATGGTTCTCACAGACTTTATGTAATCCTAATTCCTCTGCAAACCCCACCTGTTCATTGACTTGGATTTTGGCATCAGATCTTGTTGTTAAGGGTCAACGGGGAGGGGGGGGGGCCTGGCGTCCGTGCGTCTTGAACTGTGTAGACAGTCAAGGACAGTGGGCAGAGCAAGATGTCTGATATGCCTGTACAGCTGGTTTCTCCAAAACTCTTGATGATTTATGCCAGAAGTGTATCTATATGCAAGTGACTTATAATCACATGTATGCTGCTTGTTATCAAATCAAATGAGCCTAGAACATTAATTATAGCTGAGCTTATGAAAACGCAAGAAACCACAGTGAAAACTGTTGAAATGAGAGCAAAGAATGCAACGTACATTTATTCACTTAGAAGACAATATTAATCAAATGTTTAGTATGTCTGTATATTAGAAAAGAATATTAGAAGAGAATATTAATCAAATGTTTAGTATGTCTGTATATTTTCAATGATTTACTGCTCTTAAGTTCATGTTAGAAAAGTGACCCATATGTGGGAAAAATCCAGCGTGACGTGTATGCTCAGAAAAAACCATGGATGACGCGTGTGTTAGCAAGAGCATAAGGACCTTTGGCGATTTGCCACAATGATGTTTGCACCTGTTGGGGGGGAGAAGCTTTGGGAGGAGTTAAGATAAGAACAGTGTGGGTGATTTGCTACAAAGAGGTTGTAGGGTGTATAAAATGGGTGTAAAAATGACATTCGAGGTCCATTTCCATTTTCTGCTGAACTGGTCCGGCTTTATGCACGTGTACTAAATAAAGTCTGATTTTCCTGAAGAGCTTGCTGCCGTGGTGTCTTTTCCCTCGTGAAGATATTTTTCAACAAATTGGAGATTGGACGCTGTCGTTTTCCTAGACATGACAATTCACCGTGTCGTTTTTAGTGCATGCAGACAACATAAAGAATAATACAAAAAAATAGAAACATAGATATAAAATAAGGTGGAATGTAATGTAGAATGTAAATATAAATAAAAAATGAAGAAATAAAAATAAATATTTACAATTCAAGATGACGCTGAAGCGGGGTATGTGAAGTATTATTAAAGTCCAAAATATGAAATATAAAGTCTATGGGGGCAGGATAAGAGTTTGTTACAATATTAACCGGGCCTAGTTGACATTAATCACAGGGAGACAGTGCGATGATGTAACATGTCTGTGACAGATTCCATGTATAAAGGATAGACTTAAGTCTCGTAGATGCTTAGTCTCTTTAATCTTAGTAAAAGGAGACCTAGGGGGGTTTTGATTGAGGCTTTTAAATTAATTAAAGGGATTAGGCGATGCCTGGTCACCCATGATGAAATGTCGGCAAACATTGACTCATTTGGCAGAGGGAGGGAAAGACAGGAAAGGTTGTGTATCATCAGCATAACAGTGATATGAAAAGCTATGTGATGCAATTACTAAGCTAAGAGATTTAGTGTAAAGGGAAAACAGCAGAGGCCCCAGAACAGAGCCCTGTGGGAATTGTTAGTAAATCTAAGTTTTACCAGGAACCAGTAAGATGACCGTTGTCACAGGAAGAAGCAGATCCGATGTTCGTCATTAGAAAACAGGAAAGTTTATTACAATCAGGAAAATGTTCCAAAGAGCAATGGTGTTTGGGATGTTTTAAAGGATTACATTTGCAAATATGTCTACAAATCCAAGTGTAACCTCTGATTGGTGGTAAGGAATTGTGCCTATCCTGAGCACCTCGGATTGGGCCATTCAAATCCTTAATGGTTGTGAGGCCTTGCCCCGCTCCCCCCTGGAGTCCAGTGGAAAATCCCCAGAGGGGGAACCTTGAAACTGATAGCGGTCATTATCATATGTGAAGTGGTCCAATACACAAATTTGTCTGTCTCCCAACAGTATCCTGTGAGAAGGGGATGAGGAGCAGCAACCGACCACTGCCAGGCGATCAAGTAGGACCTATCTGCTGGATAAGACACAAACCAAGGCAAGTCAGTCCCAGGAATGCCCACCTCAGCCAGGAGTTGGTGGTTGACTGTGTCAAATGCTGTAGACAGACAGTACAGTGGCAAGCACCTCAGTCACAGCCAGGAGAGCAGTCTCTATCGAGTGCCCAGATCAGAAGCCAGACTGCTGAGGGTCAAGCAGATTGTGCTGTTGGAGAAATAAAGGGAGTTGGTGAAGTACAGCTAGGCTCCAGAGCTTTGGTCAGGAAGGTAAGTAGTGATACTGGTCGATAGTTATTCATATCAGAGGGGTCGAAGAGTGGTTTGGATGGATGGAGTGGGGTAACACAGGCCAGTTTAAAGTCAGGAGGAACATTACTGCTGGCAAGGGAATCATTGATAATAGACAAGGAAGGAGCTCACCGGATATTGGACTGGAGAACAGCTGATGGGATAGGGTCAAGTGGTAGCACGGGTGGGTAGATCAGGTAAGTCGGGTTGTGTCTACGGTGATTAGGCCCTTCTGAAAAGAGACTTGCAAAGTGCACTTATTTAGAACTGGTGCTGAACTCAGACAAAACTACATGTATGGTTTTCTCCAAAGCAAGAAATATAGACTATAGTGACTTTAAATCATTAGCACTTTAAATTGCAAATTAAGAGAGTTAATAAATACAAATATCTTGGAATTTGGATTGATGACTAATTAACTTTTATGGCTCATATTGAGGCACTAGTCAAAATGATGAGATTGAAGTTAAAGGTACAATAGGTAATTTCAGACTCCTAATGGTCAAGAGAGGAAGTGCAACAACAAACAACCTCAAACCACAACACTGTTTATGCTTCCCACAGTCAACATTTACATTTACATTTTAGTCATTTGGCAGACGCTTTTTATCCAAAGCAACTTACGAGTGCATAGGTTCTTTCACAGGTTAAGCATCAAATCCATAACTAGTGAAATATGCATGAATGACTGTTTTTTTTGGTTAGACAAAGAGGGATATCGGAAGGGGGGGTGGGAGGAAATCAGGAGGGAGGACTAAGGTATAGTTTGAAAGGTATGTTTTTAGTCTGCGTCAAAATATGGGGAGGGATTCTGCTGTCCTGACAGTGGTAAGCAAGTCATTCCACCACTGAGGAACCAGAACGGAAAACAGGCATGAACGTGCAGCTTGACCGCCAGGTGCTCATAGTGAGGGAATCACAAGGCGACTAGAGCTGGCAGTGGTCTTGCTGGGGAGTAAGGAGTGATTAAAGATTGTATGTGTAATGTTCCTGTATTTGTCCTGTGTGTATTTATGTTTATTCTTGTTATTTATTCATTTTTTAAATTGATTAGTGTTATCCATTACAGTTCTCATTTGTCATCCCGTTATGTCTGCGTCTGAATGTTTACCAGTCTAGTCACTCCCCTGTCTGCGTGTCCCACTATTTGGTAGTTAAATGTTGTAAAGCACGATTCTTACTAACTACTACTAATCTAGATTTTGTACAGTATTAATCCGATTAATACACTTACTGTCTGTCTAACTAACTAACTAACAATCACTTTTATGGGGTAGTTTAGAAATATTCACGTAACTAACTCACTAACGCAATCTCTTAGTATTTCTGCACTGTTCTGTAACTCCGCCTCCCTATGCTATCTCTGATTACTTGTTTAGTTTCAGCGAAGTGTTCGCACCTGTCTCTAACTATCGTCTAACTACGTCTTCAAACTATGCAAATGTCTACTCCCTAATCCGGAGCCGTATGTTTTACATGTTTTGTTACGTGCATCCAGTCCGTGTTTTCGTCTCCCTCCCGTTATTATGTTATTACCCTATTATGTTTCCCCACCTGTTGTCTATTTGTTTAGCCCACCTTTTTCCCAGCCCCGCCTAGATTGTCACCTTCCCTCATGTATTTAAACTTCAGGCTCTGCATTCTTCTTTTGTCAGAACGTTGATCAGTTTTAGTGCCGAATACTTTGTAAGCCAAATGTGATGTTTGAGTTTATAATGACCCGGAGAGCATCCGTAGTGTGTGACGTCATGGATTGTAATGCTATGCACGACAGTTGAAATAAATAACATGAACGGGGTAGCTGCGTGATTCTTTGAGCCAAGAGCTAGCAATATAAGTGTCTGATCTAAGTAAGTATTAAGAGGCAGACATAACAATGGCGACGAGGATATGGCAAAAGTAAAAGTTTAGTTAACTAAAAGTGAGTTAAGATAGCTAAACATGGAGAAATCCGGAATACAAAACTTCAAATGTTTTGACGATCCCTCCACGCTTGGTCCAAGATGGACGAGGTGGCTAACGTCGTTCGAGCTATTTGCGGACGGCAAGGGACTGATTTTGGGTGACGGCGCTACAGATGCTACGAAGCAGAGAAGAAGGGCTTTGCTTTTGCACCTTGCTGGCCCAGATGTACAAGACATCTTCCAGACACTACCAGACACAGGGCCGGCGACAGGGCCGGCGACAGTCTTGAACGAATACTTCGTGCCGCAGGTGAATGCTGCGTTCGCTCGTCAGACTTTTCAGAAGTTGACTCAGAACTCAGGCGAGACCATTCAGCAGTTTGCTACTCGTCTGCGATTAGCTGTTAGGGACTGTGGTTATGGTGCAGATGTGAATAACCAGATAAGAGATGCTATATTGAGCAGGTGCACGTCGATGTACGTGAGAAGAAAACTGCTAGAGGAAGGCACCGGTTTGACGCTCGTGCGCGCACTGCAACTTGCCTCGCAGTGTGAAGAAATTGAAGCGCAAATGGCGGCAATGTCGAGCGCAAGTCGGAGACAGAAACTGTTCACCACGTTGCACAAAAAGAAGGGAGACGTGGGACACGGTTCAAAGAACATTCTAGATGGAAGCCATCGGAAGGAGGAAATGAGAAGAAGTGTTACAGATGTGGACACACGGATCACTTCGGGAAAGATCCAAATTGCCCCGCTCGTGGACAGACTTGCCGTAAATGTAAAGGGAAAGACCACTTCGCTACGGTTTGTCGTACCAAGTCTAAAGAGTCAAAACAGGGTGTGAGGAATGTAGAAGAACAAGATGAATATGCATTTGTTTGAAAAGAGTGTAACATGTCCGAGAGACTTACCTTTTCTGTGGGAGGAGTAAAACTACAGATGTTAGTTGACTCGGGAGCAACTAGTAATGTGATGGGGGAAGATACATGGGAGGGACTGAAATCAAAAAACATAAAATGTCAGTCATATGTTCCCAAGGCAGAAAAGAGGTTATATTCTTATGCCGCTAGTGAACCACTGCCCATTAAAAGGGCATTCACGTGCAAGATCACAATAGGTGACAGAACAGAACAGACAGAGTTTGTGGTGGTTAGGGGTAAAGGTGAGGCTTTACTAGGAAGAGATACAGCTATGAGGATTGGAGTCTTGAAAATAGGAGTTGATGTTGCAGCCGTAGTGGACACAAAGCAGTCACTAGAAAGGCAGTACCCAGAGCTATTCCAAGGGGTTGGAAAACTGAACTCAAAGCAGGTGAGCTTATACATCAACCCAGACGTGAAGCCTGTAGCACAGCCTCTAAGGCGTATACCATTCAACCTCCGGGGGGCAGTAGAGTCCAAGATAAAAGAACTGATAGATATGGACATTATAGAACCAGTAAATGGCCCTACCCCCTGGGTAAACCCTGTGGTTGTCATACCAAAATCAGATAAAGATGTGAAACTATGCTTGGACATGAGACGGGCAAACCAGGCTTTAGTGAGAGAAAGGTACCCCATTCCAACCGTGGACGAGATCCTGCAAGGCTTGAATGGATCAACTGTGTTTAGTAAACTAGACCTAAAGTGGGGATACCATCAGCTAGAACTGAGCCCAGTCGATCACAACCTTCGCAGTACACAATGGAGTGTACCAGTACAAGCGGCTGATTTTCGGTGTGTGCTCAGCCAGCGAGCAATATCAGCACGAGGTGGCAAAGGCACTGACGGGAATACAAGGAGTTGAAAATATCTCCGACGACATAATAGTACACGGACCAGACCAAGAGACACACGACAGGCGTCTCCATGCCGCCCTGAACAGACTGATGGAGAGAGGTCTGACCCTGAACCCAGACAAATGCCAGTACAACATGGACAGGTTGGTCTTCATGGGCATCTTGTTATCCGAGAAAGGCATCGGACCAACCGAGCGGTGGCCAAAGCTCGTGAACCAGAGAGCGCCGAGGAAGTGAGGAGCTTCTTAGGACTGGTCGGATACAGGAGTAGGTTCATACCACAATTTGCAACATTATCAGAGCCGCTGCGACATCTAACAAGAAAAGACGCACCATTCGAGTTTGGCAAGGAACAGAGAGATGCATTCAACGCACTCAAGAACGAACTAGCAAGAGCAGGTACTTTAGCATATTTTGATAAGGATTCACAGACCAAAGTAATCACTGATGCAAGCCCTGTGGGATTAGGGGCGGTGCTAGTTCAAATCCAAAAAGGGAAAGAGGTGCCAATATATTATGTAAGTCGTAGTCTGAGTGATTGTGAGCGTAAATACTCGCAAACTGAACAAGAGGCCCTGGCTCTTGTGTGGGCAAGCGAGAGACTGCATCCGTATATTTATGGCCGACAGTTCACTTTAGTAACCGACCATAAGCCCCTAGAAGTAATATACGGACCATACTCCAAACCCTGTGCCCGCATTGAGAGGTGGGTACTCCGCCTGCAACCGTACGACTTTAAAGTGATGCATATCCCAGGCAAGAAAAACATTGCAGATCCACTATCACGACTACTAGGAGAGACAGCAAAACAGGAGAAACACCACCACGGCTCGGACGAGTATGTCCGGTTCGTGGCTGTCAACGCAACGCCAAAAGCACTCACAACCAGAGAGGTGGAGGAAGCCTCGGTAACCGATCCAGAGCTCATTGAGGTGAGGAGAGCAGTCAGAAATGGACGGTTTGAGAACTGCAAAGCATATGCAGTCATAGCGAATTAACTGTGTGTAGTAGGACACTTAGTCCTCCGTGGGACACGGATCGTGCTACCCCGAGCTCTACACGCAAGAGCACTTAACCTAGCACACGAGGGACATCTAGGGATTGTGGGAACAAAACAACATCTCAGAACAAAAGTCTGGTGGCCTGGAATAGATAGAGCAGCTGAGAAACACTGCAAAGAGTGTCATGGGTGCCAGATAGTGGCCAGACCCGACCCACCAGAACCGCTGAGGCCCACACACCTTCCTGATGGACCCTGGCAGGATGTGGCCGTGGACATGCTTGGTCCCCTGCCAACCAACCAGTCTATCCTTGTAGTGGTAGATTATTACAGTTGTTATTACGAATATGACATCTTGACATCCACGACAGCTGAGAAGGTTATTGATAGCCTTGAGTCAATATTCAGCTGTCACGGTTTACCAGTCACCATCAAATCTGATAATGGTCCGCAGTTTAAATCTGAGTTGTTTCGAGAATACTGTGAGAGCAACGGCATCATGCATCTGAAGACAACACCGAAGTGGGCTCAGGCCAACGGAGAGGTCGAACGCCAGAACGCATCACTGATGAAGAGAATCAGGATCGCTCATTCAGATGGTCTTGACTGGACAAAGGAGCTTAGAAAATATGTGACTGTGTACAGAAGCATTGAACATCCCACGACTGGGAAGAGCCCAGCAGAGCTACTCTTTAAACGCAAGATAAGAGGGAAACTACCTGACATTAAAGAGGCACGCGCAGCCGCAGACATGGAGGTGCGTGACCGAGACAGTGAGCTTAAAGGCAAATCCAAACTGTACACTGATGACCGCCGGAGAGCACAGTGCTCAGAGATTGAAGTTGGGGACACCGTACTCGTAAGGCAGGACAAAGTGGACAAGTTTACCACTCCCTTTAACGCCACACCACACAAAGTTATCTGTCGAACAGGCAGTCAGATGATAGTACAATCTCCAACAGGAGCGCGCTACCCGAGAAACAGCACATTCATAAAGAAATACAGAGCGAATGGGCCGGACGAGACAACCCAGGAACAGAACCAAACACAAGGGTTGAAGGATATCACAGTGGACTCTGTTAGGGACCCAGTGACTCCGCCGACGCCCACTGACACCTGCATGTCAGACATGCCCAGCGCAGGTAGACCTCAGCGAACCAGACAGGTGCCTCTGAGACTGTCTGACTATGACCTAACCCACTAAGAGTAGAGGCATGGGAGGTGTCAGGGGGGAGAGTGTTTTATTATTTTGTTTCATTGACTGATATAATTGATTGATGTTCAGGAATAATGTAATCATTTGATTATTCTGTGAGATACAGGTTTGAAGGTATCTATGGAAAAAAAGTGTTTATATAAAAAGTTGAAAAATGTATTTACAATTGTTCAAGAAAAAAAGGGATGTGATGTTTGAGTTTATAATGACCCGGAGGGCATCCGTAGTGTGTGACGTCATGGATTGTAATGCTATGCACGACAGTTGAAATAAATAACATGAACGGGGTAGCTGCGTGATTCTTTGAGCCAAGAGCTAGCAATATAAGTGTCTGATCTAAGTAAGTATTAAGAGGCAGACATAACACCTAACTCTTGAGATTCTTGATAGACACCCCTTTGCCTTTTGATTTCCGAGCCTGCCTTGCCCTTTTGTTTTGTTTGCCTTTCTGCTTTTCTGGTTTTCGACATTCTGCTTTGTTTTCTGGTTTTGATTCTTGCCTTCGTCCTTTTGTACTTTAGCTTTTTGATTTTCTGGATTTTTGACCCCCTCACCTGTTTTTTCGACTATTCTTTTGCCTTTCGTTTTTGTCTTTGTATTGGATCTCCTGGCTACGATTTCGGACTATTAAACCCGATTTTGGATGATCCTGTGGTCTGCGTTTGGGTTCTCAGAGCCGTACTTAACAGTATGTAAACTGGGGCAGTCCCCTGTGCAGCCTGAAATGCCAACACTAGGGCCTTGAAGCAGATGCGTGCGGCAATAGGAAGCCTGTGGAGGCCAATGAGGAGTGTGGTGACATCAGCTGACTGGTGGTCAGGTGGGCTGCAGCATTCTGGACCAGCTGGAGGTGCTTGATGGCACAAGCTGGGAGACCGGCCAGGACGGAGTTGCAGTAATCCAGGCGGGAAATGATGAGCGCCTAGACGAGGAGCTGGGTGGCTTTCTCCATCAGGAGATGATGGATACGGCGTATATTGTTGTTGTATTTTATAGTGAAAGTATAAGCACGAAGCACATGTAGTGTTGAACTGTTCTTTACTTAGCTTCTTCTTTTCTCATTCCACTCTTACAGTAGTATTACCCAGCTCATTAACATAATGTAGCGACCTCTATAGGATTGTAAGATATACCACATATTCCTCTTTGTAAAGAACATTACATCAATACAGTCCATTGAAAACTGAAGGACTTTGCGAAGGCAGTTCAATAAACTGCATGTCCTTTTTTTTAACATAAACATACTGCCAATCTCTTCTTCAATAGCAGTGCAAAAGATCTGCTCTATATCACATTAACACAGAAGAGTATAACGTGCTGGGTCTCCATTTCTAACACCATGAAACAGTTCTGCAGCATATCAATCCTTCTCAACAGAACAGTATCAAGACAATGCGCTGTATCAAAACAGTGTGTAAACAGAGTGTAAACCCCTTCCTTTTTTTTTTTGTTGTACACATCTCTCCTTGGAAGCATGTCTATGTTACATAGTCCTTGTGCCAATCTGGGGCACGAACATTCCTGCCTGGTGGCAAAGCAGCACCAGGTAATGCAGCCTGCGGCAGCTCATGTGTCTCCTCTGAATGATGTGGAGTGGAAGACACAGGTGGGGTGCCTGGATTGGCAGGGGCAAGATGACTGGCATTCCAGACTTTGCCATCAGAGAGGAGAAAGGTTGCAGGACCCCGCTGTCCAATGATCTGGAGTGGTTTTGTAAACTTGTGCGCATCTTTCCTGACCATGACTGTTTTTTTAACAGTGTCTCTCAGTGCTGCATGGTCTCGCTGTGTAGGACGTGTAGGTAGGCCCCTGATGTTCACTTTGGTGTTCAGAGAACAACCATGCAGCAGTTCAGCAGGTGAAACTTCTGTGATTGCATGATAGTAGTAGCACGATAGGAAAACAAAAAAATCAGTGGCAAACTGCTTCCATGGTCTGCCCTCAATGTCTGCTGTCTGAAGGCAGTCTTTGAGCACTCTGTTCCACCTTTCTACTTCCCCATTGCATTGTGGGTAGTAGACTGAACTGCGACAGTGTTTAATGTCTTGACTGGCAAGGAGTGCTTCGAATTCAGCCGAAACGAAAGCTGAGCCATTGTCCGTCACCAGCTCCAGCGGGTTCCCCTCACGGCTGAAGACAGTAGACAGAAACTGAATGACTGCAGCAGAGGTCACCTCAGAGGTGAACGCCACCTCTGGCCACTTGCTGTAATAGTCCACAAGGGTAATGGCATAACGGCAGTCAAGAGGAGCATGGAGGTAAGGACCTACAATGTAAATTGCAAGCTTTTCCCATGCTGTGTTGGAAAGACTGACAGGAGTCAGAGGAGCGGCTCTGACGATGGCAGTCTTGTCGTGTTGAGCGCATGTGGCGCAGGACTTGATGGCAAGTTGTTCAGCTGTGTCCATACCTGGCCACCAGTAGAGCTCCCTAAGCCTCTGTTTCGTACGTACAATTCCCTGATGTGTATCATGGGCAATTTGAATCAGCTTGGATTGAACATCCCTTGGAACCACAACACGATGTGTGCCGCGGATGACGAATTCCTCATGTTCAGAAAGTTCAATCTGAACTTTGAGTCATGAAGTATGGTATGAGAGCTGGATCACTGCCTTTCGCTGTACGTGGCCAACCTGTCCTGATGTACGTTCTCACTTCGTTACGAGGGCAGTCCTTACATGCAGCAGTGAGCTCTTCAATTGTAACAGCAGCAAAATCATCCGACACTAATGCCACAATCTCCATGTCAGGTTCAACCAGAGGTTCAGTGTGTGGCAGTGGCAGACGTGAGAGACAGTCAGCTATCACATTGTCACAGCCTCGTTTGTGCTCAATGGTGTAATTGAATGCTAAGAGTCTTGCAGACCACCAAGCAATTCTCATACCTGCTCTGCCAAGGCCTTTAGTGGTGAGCAGCATTGTCAGAGGGCTGTGGTCTGTACGAAGCGTGAAATAGTTACCCCACAGGTAAGTACGCCAGCGTTCAGTTGCCCAAACGCAGGCAAGGACTTCCTTTTCAACAGTGGAGTATTTTCTCTCACTGTCTGTAAGTGTGCGCGACGCAAAAGCAATTGTTCTTTCACTGTCGCCATGGCATTGTGTAAGCATACTGTGGAATGAACTTGGAGTAGAAGGAGGTAAGTCCCAGGAAAGAGCGGAGCGTTGGAGCATCATGCGGAGGAGGGGCGTCTGCAACAGCCTTGACTTGGTCTTGGTCAGGCCGGAGGCCAGAAGCAGAAATCACATGGCCTAGAAAGGGAAGTTCAGTCTTCCTGAACTGACACTTGGACCTGTTGGGCCTGAGACCATTGTCATTAAGGCGCAGGAGCACTGCTTTGAAGTGTTGCTCATGTAACTCTGGGGTCTCTCCATATATAATTATATCGTCCAGGTAGCATTGGACGCCTTTCAGTCCAGCCAGTATTTGAGACATCATTCTCTGGAATGAACTTGGAGGGGATGCCAATCCGTAGGGTACTTTAGTGAAGCGGAATAGCCCGTCATGTGTGATAATGGCAGTGAGGTCCCTACTCTCAACATGCAACGGCAGTTGATGGTATGCATTCTGTAAGTCTATGGTAGAGAACATCTGTGCACCCCTCAGTTCATGGAACACTTCCTCAATGTGAGGCAAGGGGTGGCTATCAATGACAACCGCTTTATTCGGCTCTCTCAGATCGACACATAGCCTCAGCTGTCCACTTTTCTTCCTGATAGCTAGTATCGGTGATACCCAGGGTGATGCATCAGTTTTCTCGATAATGTCTTCCTTTTCCAAACGCAGCAGCTCTGCAGAGACGTCATCACGGACGGAAAATGGCAACCGGAGTAGCTTTTGCTGGACGGGAGTGATCTCAGGACGAATCTTGACTCTGTACTAAGTTCTTGACCTCTCCAGGTTCAGGAACAGCAGCTGTATGTTGCACAGGTATCAACGGTGGAGTGGAACTGCAAATGCAGTCATTTGTAATGTCGATGTGCAAGGCAGTAACAAGGTCCATGCCTAAAATTGATGTTCCCACTGGCACGACGTAGAAGGTAGCATAGGCAGATTTAGAATTGCAAGTCACATTCACATTAAGACAGCCCAGTACAGGTATCGGTGTTTTTGTGTATGTCATAAGGCTCACAGTAGGGTTTGTTAACGTAATGTCTTTGAAATTTTTCTCGAAGAAGCACTGAGGTATAATTGAAACGGCAGATCCTGTATCGATAAGTAATTTTGCCTTTATAGTAGTGCCAGCTGCAGCTTGAAGTGACACACTGCACCACAGTTTATTTGTCTGCATATCTGTCCCATCGGCAATGCTTAAAACTGTCGCATCAGAAACTTGCTTCACCATGGAGGCAGGCATGCTTCTGCAAACTTTGGAAAAAAGTCAATTTTTGTTGCATTTGTTGCATGTAACAGACTTTGCAGGGCATGTAGGACTGTTTGCAAGATGACTGGATGAACCACAGCGGTAGCACTTCTTACCCGCGGAGGGATTTGAAGACTCGGTCGGTTTGGGCGCTGAACGTGACTCTTTGCGCTGAAAGTGCGAGGGCTTGCGTCTTCCTCCGCCACAAAACGTAGTGCCCTGCACGGCTCCAACCACTGCATCACCTTTCTTTGCCATCACTTGCGCATCAGCCAACACAATCTCAATGTGGCTCGCCAGCGTTATAGCTTTTTGTAATGTTAGTTCACTTTCTAAAAGCAAGCGTTCGCGTATCCTAGAACTGTTTGTCTTCTCAACTAACTGGTCTTGTATCATGTCATCTGCAACAGTTCCAAACTCACATGTCGACGCAAGCTCACGTAGGGCCAGCAACGTAATGCAAAATGGACTCACCAACGTTTTGGCTACGTAGACGAAACTTGTTCCTTTCGGACACAACGTTTACTTTAGGGACGAAAAACGACTTCAATGCTTTGCATGCCTCGTCGTATGTGGTCCCCGTTGCAAGAGTAAAGAAAATTATTTGTGCTTCCACACCAATGCAATGGACTAGTAGGGCGCGTTTTCTTTTGTCCGCCAACTCTTTGTCAGACAGCGCCGTCAAGTACGTATTAAAACTTCTCACCCAGGTGTCAAAAGTAATCGTAGGTTCACCAGGTGTTTGTAGGAAAGGTGGAGGAGGAGTAAGGCTGAGTAAAGCCATCCTCGTTACCAACGTAGCGACCTCTATAGGATTGTAAGATATACCACAATTGTAGAGGAAGAACCTGCAGGTTCTAACAGTGCAGGATACATGTGGAGCAAGGGTGAGGTGGTTATAAAGAGTCACCCCAATGTTCTTGGCTGTATGGGAGGCGGTTACTAAGTCCTCAACAATCAGTGAGAGGTCAATCGTCAGAGAGAACTTAGCAGGGATGTGGAGAAGCTCAGTCTTGCCAAGGTTAGGCTTCAGGTGGTGGGAAGTCATCCACGCAGAGATATCAGCCAAGCAGGCAGAGATCTGTGTGGTCACCTAGGTATTGGGGGGGGAAGGAAAGAGTTGAGTGTCATCAGCATAAGAATGATAGGAAAAGCCATGGGAAGAGATAACTGAACCAAGAGCCATGGTGTATAGAAAGAAGAGGAGAGGACCAAGAACTGAGGCCTGTGGGATTCCAGTTTGTAGGGGGTGAGGGTCAGAGACTGAGCCCCTCAAAGTCACCTGGTAGCATGGCGCTGGCAGGATTTCATAGTACGCACAAGAACCTGCTTGTAGGCTACCTTTAACATCTAGGTTCCCATGCGAGCACATACACAGTCTACTCAGTGAGCAAGTGAGTGAGCAAGAGAGAGAGAAATTGAGTCATGTTTTCTTTTTTGCACTAACGTTACCGAACACCGCCATAAAACTCTGATTAGCCTACCACAAGCATTTCAAAGACCAGCCAACAGGTCTGAAAAACAACAGCCAGCTAAAAATAGGCTACAATATAGCCCAGAGAAACGTGCAATAAAAGTCGACATTAAGCGCAAAAGTTGGGTTAAGGTCTCGCCTGTAGCGTCAGCTGTAGGAAAAAATCCTCTCGCACCGAGTAGCTGCCAGAACAGTCCACGTAACGAACTACAAGGGCCACTTGTCAACGTTACTAATATCAGCCGTCTCATCAGCCAATAGGGAAAAGCACTTGGCATTTTGAGAATTTTGTCTTGTATCCGTTTTCCACATATCTCAATCAGCTTGTTCTGAATTTGATGACTACATTATTTTGCGTTAGCTGGTGCATTTTCAACATACTGTTTCCTTTCCTGGCCTTGATTTGAGGTCTAGGTGCCGACAACCATTTGTCTTTGGCCTAACCAGGAAACCTGTCAATAGAAATGATCATATCTAAAGGAGTGCTTTGTCACAGAGGATGAAGCACTTCCTTTCAGATAGTTTCCATTTGTTGAGATACTGAATATAAATTGTGTCATTCCCAATAATGATTGTGTAAGATTGGAAAAAGCTCAGGAGAACGTACACATTACCTGGAACCACAAATAAAGAGCTGAACTTGTCTTACACCCTCAAATTTTGAGTAACAACTCAAGTACCAGCAGCGAACAGTTATAATTAAGAAGAAGAAACAAGAATTTCTTCAAGCTTCAATTGTCGTACAGCTGATACAGAGTGACAAATATATATTTTGAAACCCAAATTTAAGGACTATCTATCTACCTATCTATCTAAATCATTGAAAAAGGCTCACTGACATGTTGACTCACCCTCTGTGTTTATAGTGTGAGTCAACATGTCAGTGAGCCTTTTTTAATGATAGGAAGGGGTCAGTGGAGGCTGCTGGCCAGAAACCCACCATCACCCCTTGTCAAAATCAAACCTGTTAGTGCCATGCTTTACCTGTTGACCAAGGCTGTTTTGAGGTGATAAACACTGACATCACACAGCCAGATATGGGTAGCCTGTTAAACAGGTTTAAATTGACAACCAATCACAATGGTCATGCCCTTGAACCGCCTTCTCTTAAATGATGAACACAAAACAGAATGCATAGTCATGTACCCATCTCACTATCCATCACCTATGAATATCCAATAGATAAACAAAATAAAATAACATTGTAATCAGGTGTTATATTGTAAAAAAACAAACACAACTGAGGGGGCACATATTGCACATAACTGTGTGCTCCAATTGAGTGAAGATGGTTGAGATGGACTTCTTACCATTTGTTACAGAGTAACACCATACGTTTCAGATCCTTATACTTAAAAAGTTATTGGTACAGAAGATGCTGATTTGAAGTTTGTCTATTACCTGTTAATCACTTCTACTGGTTGCATACCTGTAGAGTGATTGAACATTTGTCTTAAATAACTTAAATAGCTGTGGAATTTATCAGTAGATTAGCTTTGATTTGGTATTGCTTGTGAGCAATTGTAGGCCATTTAAATAGGCGTGTCAGAGCGACGCTCCGTCCCAGTTTGTGATGTTATGTTTCACCCCATCCCAGTCTGCTCTCTCCCTCGAAGACCCCCCCTGCCACGGCGTCGGAACCCCTCAAACCTCAGCTATCCCCCGCTGACCCCCTGTGAGGACTTTGCTGTCACAGGGGGACTATGGAACTGCCAGTCTGCCACTCGGAAGGCTGACTTCATCCCTGCGTATGCCTCCCTCCAGTCCCTACAATTCCTTGCCCTCACGGAGACCTGGATCACACCTGACAACACCGCCACTCCCGCTGCCCTCTCCTCCTCCTCCTCCTTTTCGCACACTCCCCGGCCTTCCGGCCGTGGCGGTGGTACTGGTCTTTTAATTTCCCCCTCATGGAAATTCTCTGTTCTCCCTCTCTGACCTGTCCATATCCACTTTTGAATTCCATTCTGTTGCAGTATCCTACCCTACTAACCTTTTCATTGCAGTTATCTACCGTCCTCCAGGGCCCCTGGGAAACTTCCTTGATGAGCTAGACACCCTTCTCAGCTCCTTCCCTGAGGATGGCACCCCACTGATTCTCCTTGGAGACTTCAACATCCACCTACAAGCCTCCCAGTCTGCTGCCTTCCTACCGCTAATCCACTCCTTCGGCCTCTCCCTGCAACACTCTCCTCCAACCCACAAGGCGGGCAATGTCCTAGACCTTGTCTTTGTGAGGAACTGCTCATGCTCCGATTTCACGGTTACCCCTCTGCATACATCTGATCACCACTTCATCTCATTCTCCCTCCCTCTTCCTCCCCATCCTCCTCCCCCTCCTCCCACCCACACTTCCTCAGCCCGCCGTAACCTCCGCTCCCTCTCACCCTCTTCCTTTGCCAGCACCGTCACCGCCTCACTCCCCCCTCTCGAATCCTTCTCCAAACTCCCCGCTGACTCTGCATCTGCCACCCTCCTTTCATCTCTCTCCTCCGCCTTTGACTCTCTCTGTCCCCCTGTCTCAAAGCCACCTCGCACATCCCCCCCAGTCCTTGGATATCTGACACCCTCCGTACCTCCAGGGCCAGCCTCCGCGCAGCGGAGAGGAAGTGGGGGAAATCCAGAGACGCTTCAGACCTCATGACTTACCAGTCTCTCCTGGCGGCATTCTCTTCCGATGTCACTGCCGCCAAAGCAAAATACTATCAAACACAAATTCAGAACTCCGCTTCTAACCCCCGGAAACTTTTCTCCATTTTCTCCTCTCTCCTCAACGCACCGCCTCCCCCTCCTCAGTCCTCCTTCACTGCTGATGACTTTGCTGATTTCTTCGGTGAGAAGGTCACAGTCATCCGCAGATCCTTTACAACCACCACCCCCCTCACTGTGCCCTTCCCCCCTTCTAGGCCCATCCCTTCCTTTTCCACTTTCTCCCCCCTTACAGACTCTGATGTTTCTCAACTCCTGCTCTGCCACCGCCCTACAACCTGTGCCCTTGACCCTATCCCCTCTTCTCTTCTCCAAACTATCACACCTGACATTCTCCCATTTGTCACCTCCCTTGTCAACTCCTCCCTGTCTTCCGGCTGTTTTCCGGCATCCTCCAAGAGGGCCCACATCACTCCGCTGCTAAAAAAGCCTACCCTGGATCCCTCCATCATCCAGAACTACCGCCCGGTATCTCTTCTTCCTTTCCTTTCAAAAACTATAGAACGAGCCGCTTCTACTCAACTTTCTTCCTTCTTTTCTAACAACAACCTGCTAGACCCCCATCAGTCTGGCTTCAGATCGGGCCACTCGACAGAGACTGCGCTCCTCTCCGTCAGTGAGTCACTCCATGCCGCACGAGCAGCCTCCCTCTCCTCTGTCCTCATTCTTCTAGATCTTTCTGCTGCCTTCGACACTGTGGATCACTCCATCCTCCTGTCTGCCCTGTCAGCAACGGGCATCTGTGGCACAGCCCTGGACTGGATTGAGTCCTACCTCTCTGGTCGCTCCTTCCAGGTTGCCTGGGCTGGTTCGGTATCGACACCTCAGCCCCTCGCCACAGGAGTTCCCCAGGGTTCAGTCCTTGGCCCGCTTCTTTTTTCTCTTTACACTCGCTCCCTTGGCCCTGTGATCACTGCACATGGGCTATCCTACCACTGCTACGCGGACGATACCCAACTCTTCGTCTCGTTCCCGCCGTCTGATACGCAGGTTTCAGCCCGTATCTCTGCTTGCCTGAGGGACATCCAGAGCTGGATGGACAACCACCATCTAAAGCTCAACCCAGGTAAAACTGAAATGATATTCATCCCTGCTAATACCTCTCCCCATCTGGATCTCTCCATTTCCCTCGGGGATACCACACTCACGCCGTCACCCAGTGCAAGGAACCTCGGCGTGGTGATGGACAGCAGACTGTCCCTTTCCGAGAACATTGCGGCGGTGACCCGGTCTTGCAGGTTCTTCCTATACAACATACGGAGAATCCGCCCCTTTCTCACCCCCTACTCGACCCAGCTCCTGGTCCAAGCGATGGTTCTGTCCCGCCTGGACTACTGCAATTCCCTCTTGGCTGGCCTCCCAGCGTCCGCCATTAGACCCCTCCAACTCATCCAGAATGCAGCAGCTCGTCTGGTCTTCAACCTTCCCAAATACTCACACGTCACCCCCCTGCTTACTTCCCTCCACTGGCTGCCTGTCATGGCTCGCATCAAATTCAAAACATTGGTGCTAGCCTTCCAAGCAGTTAAAGGGTCTTCCCCAGCTTATCTGCAAAAAATCATCAGACCCTACACCCCTCCCAGACCGCTTCGTTCAGCCTCCACAGGCCGCTTGGCACCTCCCCCTCTCAGAACCTCCACCTCACGCTCACGACTACTGTCTGTTCTGGCTCCACGGTGGTGGAACGAACTCCCCGTTGAGGTCAGAACTATAGAATCTCTCCCCACCTTCAAGCGCAAGCTGAAGACACACCTCTTCAAGCAGCACCTCTCCCCATCCCTCCCTACCTCCCTGTGAACCTTAATTGTTGTCTCTGTGACTTGCTTTGTGTATCGGTATTTTTAGTCGGCCAGGTAAGCAGTGTTTGGATAGTTAACTTTGGTCACTTTTGCTCTGTTTGTTTGTTTGTTTGTTCAAAAAAAAAAAAAAATGACCCTTGTCCTTCTCTTTGTTGTACAGGTAGCAGTTCAAATTGTACTTCCCTCTAGGGTCTTTCAGCGAACTTATCCCTGGTTATGGGTATGCACTTTGTTGTACGTCGCTCTGGATAAGAGCGTCTGCCAAATGAGTACCAGACATTTGTCATCTTTCTTGGACATGTTGTTAGACCAACATGTTAAACCATCCAATTTCTTTGTTTGAAAAATGTAGTTTGCTGTTATGATTTTTTTTTTTTATTGGACTGGCTAATACAATAGATGAAGAACACATGGATATTGAGGTTACATTTATGCATCCATATTACCCAGTAAGATCATATTTTTGGCCCAAGAAAGATGACCTGGAAAAATGTTCTATGCATCAGTTCTTGGAAACAATATTGACAGAATTTCATCTGAATCCGACCCAGTGAACATGGCAAATTCTGATGGTATCAATTAGCCTGATATGCCTTTAAAATAAAGTTCCTGGGATGCTTATCTAACCAGTTTCTACCTATTCCTACCTAAAATGGTAAATGGTTGGCATTTATATTGCGCCTTTACCCAAAGTGCTGTACAATTGATGATTCTCATTCACCCATTCATACACACACTCACACACCAATGGTGATTGGCTGCCATGCAAGGCACCAACCAGCTCGTCAGGAACATTTGGGGGTTAGGTGTCTTGCTCAGGGACACTTCGACACAGCCTGGGTGGGGGATCGAACCGGCAACCCTCCGACTGCCAGACGACTGTTCTTACTGCCTGAGCCATGTCACCCCACACCTGTATTATTACGGTTATAAGGAGGCATATGGTATCATCCTGTTACAAATGGTTAATTTGACTCACCACTGACCTGTAGGGATGGAGATAATTAAGATTTTATTCATTATTTATATGCCATTATTGATTCTGCTTATTGAATCTTTTTTGTATTTTATGGAAAAAAGACACATTTTAGAACAGAATTGCCATAGCTTTTATTTCCCAAAAACGAAAATACATTTTTCTGCAGCAGCAATTGTAAGGACGGGGATGGGCGGAGAGCCAGGAGCGAACTAAGGGTAATACCTAGTAAGTATTAATCTTCTATTAATACCACCAAATCCTGGGAGATAAGGGAACAGGGAAAACACAGAAACGGAAGGGGACTTCTCCCGGAACAGGGGGAGGAACAGAAAAGAACTCGGAGACACTTCTCCGACCAAATAATAAGTAACGCCCAAAACAGCTATCAGAAATAAAAGCGACCCTTTAAAAACAGGGCGAATAACCCAACCAAAAATAGGTGCTGAAAAGCGAGCACCGAAAACCCCAGCCCGGGGAACAGAAATAAAATACAACCAAATCGGGACAATCCTTTCCCTTCCAGGGTCAAAACACAGCCTATTGATGTGATCCCCCCCTTCTGTTCTAATGTGTTTACTGCAGGTATCCCTATTCCTGTTCGTGTGACCAATAGGCCTAGATTGTCTGACCCCTACCGTCGTGATAGTCAGGCTTGCCGTGGTATGCGAGTGCTCTGTCCAGTTGCACATATCTTAAATTCTCTCTCAGTGTCAATTCGGCTGTTACTCAACAGGTAAACCTTCGCATGGCTCTAATAAATGCAAGGTCAATAGCAAATAATTTTTTTTTATTAAATTACTTTTTTTATCTCCCGGGGATTGGATTTTATGTTCATTACGGAAACCTGGCTCCATGCTGAGGAATATGCACCTTTCTCTGAACTCCTTCCCCCTGACTGTTCATTCCTCAGCTCCCCTCGCACCACTGGTAACGGTGGAGGCATAGCCTCAGTGTTTAGATCTAATCTCATGTGCCAACTGTGTCATTCCACACCTAGTTACTCTAGTTTTGAGTTGCAGCTCTTTGAAATGAACCTGTCCTCCCCGGTGCTCTGCGCTGTTGCTTATCATCCGCCAAAATGTAACACGGACTTCATTAATGATTTTACTGGATTCTTTTGCTCCTTTTAGGCTTAGATGCACCAAAGCACTTTCAGAGCCATGGCTTAATGATTCCACTCGTTCTCTCAGACGCGCTTGCAGGCGTGCTGAGAGAAAGTGGAAAAAGGATAAACTCCATGTCTCTCTAGAAATCCTGCGTAGTTGCCTATCAGACTACCAGAGAGCTGTTAAAACTGCCAAAACAGAGTATATATCTACCTTAGTCTCCAAAAACACCCACAAGCCTCGGGTTCTTTTTAGTGTTTTTTAATTCCCTTATTAACCCCCGTGATGTATCCCCCATCATATCTTCACCCACACTCTGTGAAAATTTTCTTAAATTTTTCATTGAGAAGGTCTCTACTCTTAGGCTAGCCCACACGAGTGTTAACACATCGAGTGTTACCATTGACCCAGCTCCATCTCTGTGCTCTGCCATTTTTGACCAGTTTGGGCCTATATCCCTTCGCTCTCAGATATTATTAAGCATCTGTGGCCTACATATTGCCCCTCAGACAGCATCCCCTCTCGTCTTCTCAAAGAAGTTTTTGATTCAGTTGGTGCTAGCGTATTATTGCTAATCAATACCTGTCTCAGTTCAGGATGTGTCCCAGCTGCATTCAAACATGCTGTAGTGCAACCACTGCTCAAAAAGAAAAATCTTGACCCCTCGGTTCTCTCTAACTTTAGGCCTATCTCCAAGTTACCTTTTTTGTCTAAAGTATTGGAGAAAGCAGTTTTTATTCAGTTACAATCATTTTTAGATAAAAATGGCATCTGTGAAAAGTTTCAGTCTGGTTTTAAACCTCGGCACAGTACTGAAACTGCCCTTTTACGAGTTTTTAATGATCTAATAATAACTACAGACTCTGGTGAGCCTGCTATCCTGGTGCTCTTCGACTTGACAGCGGCATTTGACACCGTGAATCATGAGATTCTTTTATCTCGCCTTGAACACTGTGTGGGTATTAAGGGGGCTGCCTTGGAGTGGTTTTGGTCATACCTATTGGACAGGAGTTTCTCTGTCTATATGGGAGATTACTCCTCAGATACAGCCCCATTCACTTGTGGAGTCCCTCAGGGCTCTATTCTAGGTCCTATTTTATTTTCTTTATATATGCTGCCCCTGGGGTCAATTTTCAGGAAGCATAACCTTTCTTTCCATTGCTATGCTGATGATATACAGATTTACTTACCTGTAAAATCTCAATGCAAGAAGTCACTGCAGCTTTTACTTGCATGTCTTAAAGACTTAAAAAACTGGATGGATGGGGATCCAATATGGCGGCAAGCTGAGCACATGTGTTAACTTTTGCTCCCAACACACTCGGCGAACTAATATAATTTCATTGATGTAAATTTCGATAAGTTCGGTTATAAGGTGCATTGAATACTTTTGGGATCAGAAAATGTCGGACAAAAATCAATACTGGTGGTCGTGCGAGGAAGAAAGAAAATCAAACTTCCTCGGCTAACTCGGATTAACTACTGACAAGCTAGTTGAGAAGCACACCGAAGCCGAGGGAGCCGCAAAAATCATGGAAGCTATCAACGGCATGCGGGAGGATTTCAATCAGAAAATTACGGGGGTATTAACTGCTATCCAAGACGTTAAGAAAGATATTAACGAATTCTCGTGCAGACTATCAGGAGCCGAGCAACGCATTGCAGAAGACAGTGTTAACACCCTAAAAACCTTAACGTCCTCTCTCAAGAAGCAAGTGGAGACACTAACCTTGAAATTAGAGGATCAAGAGAACCGGAGTCGTCGCAGTAATCTACGACTTGTTAACATCCCGGAGGGTGCTGAAGGACGCGACGCTGTGGCATTCCTAGAGAAGTGGCTCCCAGAGGCATTGGGCCCTGACAACTTTCCCAAGTCGATCATTGTTGAAAGGGCACACCGCTTGCAGGGCCGAGTGAACGGCAACTTTCCCCGAGTTCTCATTGCACGATTCCTGAACTCAAGCGACAAGGACAGGGTGACTAGAGCAGCTAGAGCTAAAGGGAAGGTGCTGTTCGATGAACAAGAGGTGAAGTTCTTTCAAGACGTTGCCAGAGAGACACACCTAAAGAGGAAGCGCTACGACGGGGTGAAGCAGCAGCTACGGCTCTGAACATTCCATATGGGTCCATTTATCCAGCCAAGCTCAGGGTTACGCATGATGGTCGCTCCCAGACCTTTGACTGCCCAGACGACGTCATAGCCTACATTCATACTGTCCAGGCCGGGGGAGACTAGCCTGGCATTATAACCTACCAAGTGGCGAGGACTGAACTATTTCAGATTGTTTTTTCGGCACCCTTCCTTTTCACATCCTGGATATAACAAGGTAACGTCAAACTGTTTGAGCGGTCATAAAGCCAAAATTATAGGAAGGGTAGCCTAGTTTACTGAATATTATGTTTCATGTTTTATTAGCCGATGTGTGTGGGAGCACGTATAGGTGAATAATATGTGTGTGAGCGCACTGCTCCTCGTATTAGTAGGATCAGTGTTGCGCTATGTTGCATCTTTAGATATGGGGGGGTGGGGGAGTGTTGTTGCGTTCTGGGAGACAACGTGGGGTATTTGCGGGGTAGGGAGGGACCGCTGTCACGTTCGGAGAGGCAGCGGGAGGTTATCTCATCACATATTTTTTTTAGACCAACATATCTTATTTGTACTTGTGCACTTTTTCCGTGTGGTTACATGTCCTGCCGTCATCACACAGAGGTCAAATAGAGTGTTGCAATGCATATAATAGAAATGACTGATGAATGTTAATTCAAGTTTGAAAATAACATCGTTGAATGTCAGAGGTCTGGGGAAATTGACTACAATTAAGCAGGTCATGAAAAGGATAAAACATCTAAAGTCTACAGTAGTATTTTTACAAGAAAGCCACCTGTTATCGGAAGATATTATAAAGATCCGCAGACGATGGCCAGGTCAAGTTTTCTCAGCTTCATTCTCTTCTAATGTCAGGGGAGTCATAACTTTGATTCACAAATCTATTCCTTTTCAACTTTCTAAAGTAATAACTGACTCCGCAGGAAGATACTTGATTGTACAAGGTTTACTGTTAAATTAAAGTATTTCAATGGTAAACCTGTTTGGACCCAATAATGATTCTCCTGCGTTTTTTGAAAACCTTTTTTTAATACTGGCCTCATTACCTGGAAAACTTATTATTGCTGGTGATTTTAATTGTACAGTTTCCCCTCATCTCGACCGTTCGACTGGTGTTGACGCTTCACACACACACACACAGTAGGAAGAAGTTACATTGTCTAATAAAAGAACTGAATCTATGTGACCCCTGGCGAAGGTTGCATCCCGGTGTGTACTCATGTTGCTCATCGGTAAACAAATCTTATTCACATATTGATTACTTTCTGGTCTCAAATGACCTTCTTCATAGAGTGAGCGATTGTACTTATGACGCTATTGTGATTTCAGACCACGCCCCGATCTCCCTTATTTATAATGATTCTAAACTTCAGAAAGGGCCTCGAAAATGGCGGCTGCATCCAAGATGGCTGCATGATCCTGCTTTTTTAGAATTTGTAGGGACACAGATAGACTTTTTCTTTGAGACAAATAAAGATGAGACATCTGCTATTATAAGATGGGAGACATTTAAAGCTTATATCCGGGGAAAAATAATTAGCTATAAAAGTTCGAAAACTAATAAGAATAACTTAGAAATGGAGGAATTGTGTAAAAAATCCACGAATAAGAGAGGGAGGTATATGCAGATCAATCAAGGGATCTCACTCAAGAGCTACTGACCCTGAGAGCTAAATATAATGTTCTCTCTGCCAATAAAGCAGAAAATAGTTTCATAAGGTTGAAACATTTTATGATCAAGGGGAAAAATCTGGAAAATTGCTGGCCTGGCAGATAGAGAAACTAGAGGCAGAAAGAGCAATTAGTTATACAACTGCCCGATGGAAATATGTCTGTTGATCCCTTAGAAATCATCAATACTTTTGCATCTTTCTATCAGTCTCTATACAAATCGGAGGCTTCTGACTCTATAGAGGACCAATCTATCTTCCTGAGTGAACTTCAAATTCCGCTGATATCAGAGGTAGACAAAACTCACTTAGATAGCATACTCAAAGAGAAAGAAATAGTGGAAGCCATTACGTGCATAAATGGTGGCAAATCTGCAGGCCCTGATGGACTTCCCATTGACATTTATAAATTATTTAAAGATAAATTAGTCACTCCTTTAATCAATATGTACAATGAATCTTTTCAGAATGGCTGTTTACCCCCCTCTCTGAAAAGGGCACTAATTACGTTAACCCCCTACAAAATGTGGATCGTTTAGACCTATATCCCTTTTAAATACAGATGCAAAAATAATAGCCAAACTACTGGCATTAAGATTAGAAAGATGTCTCCCATCTATAATAGGAGCTGATCAGAATGGCTTTATAAAAAATCGTCAGGCATATTATAATATCAGAAGATTGTTAAATATAATTCATGCATGTGATGGGGCCCAGGAAACTTGTATTCTGTCACTCGATGCTGAAAAAGCGTTTGATAGAGTAGAATGGTCTTACTTGTTTGAAGTTCTTTAACATTTTGGATTTGGGAGCAACTTTTGTCAGTGGATTAAGATCCTTTACTCTGAACCAGTAGCAGAGGTGATAACCAATAATATTGTCTCTGAACCATTTCATTTGTTTCGCGGAACTCGTCAGGGATGCCCTTTGTCTCCTATGTTATTTGTTTTGGCCTTAGAACCCTTGGCAATTGCTATTAGAAGTCATTCTGCTATTAAGGGGATTAGAACCGGAGACTATGAGCACCGTGTAGCTATGTATGCTGATGACACTCTCCTTTTCCTTTCAAGTCTTAATGTCTCAATCCCAGCTATTACTCACTTGATTAGCAGGTTTGGTAAATTCTCAGGCTATCGGGTGAACGAAACTTCCATACTTTTTCTCAATGAGCAGGAAAGGCTTCATCCAATAGTCAGTCACCCCTTCATTAATGCTTCTAATGGGTTTAAATACCTTGGTATTATTATCACACCTCAATTAGATAGACTAATTTCTGCCAACTATGACCCATGTGTGTCTAGAGTAAGAGAGTCGTTAAATAGATGGACCTCGCTCCACCTTTCATTGATTGGACAAATAAATGTCATTAAAATGAATGTCCTTCCCAAATTTTTATATCTTTTTCAATCCATTCCGATGGCTCCCCCCCAATGTTTTTTTCTACAATGTAGACACTTTTCACGAACTTCATTTGGAGCAATCGAAGACTAAAGCTTCGCCTTACTTTGCTATACCTCCCATATGATAGAGGTGGCCTGAGAATGCCCAACCTGATGTGGTACTATTGGTCGACCCAGCTGAGGGCTGCTCTCTCGTGGTTCTCTTCAGAGTCTACAGTGCCCTGGGTTAAAATGGAATCATTAACTATGAAGGGGCTGGACTTGGTTACATACCAAGTACACTGACTCTTGTAAAAACCTAAAGAAAAATACTCTCAACCCTTTTGTCAGAAACACTTTGATGGTTTGGCATGAGGCACAGCACGTCCTAGGCAAAGTTCCACCGCTGTCCCGTTTTTCCCCTATTTGGGGCAATGCTAGCTTCAGCCCGGGGAAAAATGATGCAGGATTTAGGCAGTGGGCACAGAAGGGTGTCAGTCGGATTATGGATCTGTATAGTAGGGAGACACTTAGGACATTTAATGAGCTCAAGGAGAAATACAATGTGCCACAGACACATTTCTTTAAATTTCTTCAGCTGCGCAGCTTTATCAGCTCAAAACAGAATTATTCCCTGGACTGCCCCCCTTTAACAACTTTGGAACAATTTGCACTCCATCATCAACAGGGTCGGGGCCAGATCTCTTTACTTTATGGAAAATTCTTATCCCCTTCCAATGAATCTTCGGACTCCAAAAGGATAGCATGGAGCGAGGATTTGAATGATGTGATACTGGATCGTGAATGGTACCAGATATGCAAAGAGGCACAATGTTTTACAGTAAATACAAAACTTAAAATGGTTCAATGCAATTGGATAATGAGAACTTACCTGACCCCGGCAAAGCTTAATAAATTCAACTCATAAGGGCACATTATTTCACTGTCTTTGGGAATGTGAGGCGTTGCAAGTATTTTGGAAGGGAGTCCTTAGGTTGCTATCCTCCATCACCTTTAAAAATATCCCTCTCTGCCCTAAATTGTGTTTCTTGGGCCCCGACGGTTTGTCCCTAATGAAATTAAAATGCTTGATTTATGTTTAATTTATGCAAAACGACTCATTGCTCTTCATTGGAAAAGTGTGTCTTGCCCTTCCATTAACCTGTGGCTGAGAGAGCTTTAGTATGGCCTTGCATTAGAAAAAATAACATACTCTATCAAACGCAAGCTTAAGATATTTTTATAAAATTTGGGGGCTTTTCCTACAGTTCCTTGAAAGTGAGGACATACAAGATGCTCTGGATTCAGATCCCTCTGGTTAATAATGGTATTCAATGTCTAGTGTGGTTGTGGGTGTGGACCCAGCTTGAACATATGTAAAGCATTTCTCAAGATTGTTTTTCTATTCTGTATTATATTGACCTGTGACACTGTGTGTTGTAACCACATATTTCCATTCTTTGTTTTTGTAGTTGAGTATCCATATACTATCCTTTTTTTTTTTTTTTTTTTGTTAAAAATATTATAGTTATTATAATTATTATTATTTTTTTTAATCATTGTAAGATTGTAAACTGTGATGAGATGTTGGGGGGGGGGGGTAAAAACGAAAAGGTTCAATAAATAAATGTTTATTAAAAAAAAAACTGGATGGATGCTAACTTCCTGCATTTAAATGAAAATAAGACAGAGGTTATTATGTTTGGACATCCAGCTCAATTGGGGGACATTGTTGGTGCTTTGGGCCCCCTGGCCCCCAAAAATGTTCCTGCTGCGAAGCCTTGGTTTCACCTTTGACAGTGCCTTTAAACTTGAGAAGCAAATTAGTGCTGTTGTCAAAGCTGCCTTTTTTCAGTTCAGACAAATAGCCAAGGTGAAGGCCTATCTTTCTCAAAAGGATTTGGAAAGAGTGGTCCATGCTTTTATAACATCTCGGCTGGACTACTGCAATTCTCTATACATAGGCTTAGACCAGTCCTCTCTCTGCCGTCTGCAGCTAGTGCAGAACACTGCTGCCCGCCTTCTGACTGGCAAAAAGAAACGGGAGCATATTACACCAGCACTGTCATCCCTACATTGGCTTCCTGTCCGTTACAGGATAAATTTAAAAATTTTATTATTTGTTTTTAAGGCAATGAATGGTCTAGCACCTACATACTTGTCTGAACTCCTCAATATGTATACCCCAGCTAGATCACTTAGATCATGCAATCAGCAACTTTTGGATGTCCCTATGTCGAGGAGAGCTAGGAGGGGTGACCGGGCCTTTGAGGTAGCTGGCCCCAAGTTGTGGAACAGCCTACCGCCACATATTAAATCTGCCCAAAACATAGATGTTTTTAAATCCTTGTTAAAAACCCACCTTTTTAGTGAGGCCTTTATGTCAGACATAAATGGGAAATCAAGATAATGTACATGCATTTCATTTTATTTCATTTTATTTCATTTTATTTCATTTTATTTCATTTTATTTCATTTTATTTCATTTTATCTTTAATTTTATTGCCTGGTTTTGTACAGCACTTTGGTCAACCATGGTTGTTTTAAATCTGCTTTATAAATAAAGTTTATTATTATTATTATTATAACCTAGCAAAAAACTAGGCACGAAAATAAAGAACCATGAGCTGCAGCTCAGGAAAAAACTCTAATCAAAATACAATTACCGGGGACAATGTCCCTCACCCAATGGCTCACACGAGCATGAAAATAAAATAGAAACCAAGAACCTTTAGGAAGGCGTCTGCTTGTGCACACTGCACTAATGAGCTGAGCGCCTTCCTTACCTTTTTCTTTAAATAGAAAACCACACCAGCACGATACCTGACTAATTTGGTTACCGAGTCTACCGCATGCTTTACCAGCTTTGAGCCAGAGCAAACAGTGGACACCAAAGCGTCGACCGACTGGCGTCCAGGCCCAGCCTACATGCAGCTGAGAGGAAGTGGAGGAAATCAAAAGACCCATCGGACCTGACTTCCTACCAATCTCTCCTGGCGGAATTCTCCTCCGATATCACCACTGCCAAAATAAATTACTTCCAAACAAAAATCCAGAATTCCACTTCTAACCCCTGTCAACTGTTTTCCATTTTCTCCTCTCTCCTCAGCACACCTCCCCTACCATCTCAGTCCTCGCTCACTGCTGATGACTTTGCGGTATTTGGCATTCTTTTATCGCCTTTTACCAGTATGTGCTCTTGAGACAAGGATGTTTTCACTTTCACTCGCACTCGCAGATGTCATTCTCTTCCAATTCTAAGTCGAATCTTGTTAGCTGACATTAATGTTGAGCTAGCTAGCTCAAGTCTTTCTCTAGACTTCGATTGGTCTTTGAATTTCAAAATGCTCGTAACAATAATGAATAACATTCAATAATAAAAAATCCAAGCTCAACTACTTACAACACAGGCAACGCCTCAACCATTAAAATTAAAACAACTGCTATAGGCAGAGAGTTATAGAGGCAATCTTTCTTTCTGTATTGGATTATGTCATCTATAGACTCGCCTCTTTGACTACTTTAAGTGTGTTAGATGCTATCTTTCATTCGGCACTGAGATTTATAACAGGTGGTGTATATAGAACTCATCACTGCATTTTATATGAAAAAATGGGCTGGCCTTCTCTTTATGTGAGAAGGGAGCAGCACTGGCTCATGTTCGTCTATAAAGCCATTTGCCACAGGCTCCCATCATATCTTCACAAACATATTAATTGGAGAGTTTATCAAATTAAGAGTAATTTTATCAAACTTGTTCACAGGTCTTGTTGCTCCAAGTGCCTGCAGTTCATACTGAATTATGGAAAATGACCTTTAGATACAGTGCTCTATATACTTGGTATCAACTGCAACAGTCCCTCAAACTCAATACTTTGGTACCTATTGCTCATTTTAGGAATATGATAACATATTTAGATTTAATTGAGTGTTTAATTAATGCTGCAATGCTATTTCTATCTTTTAACTAATATCTTAATTATTGGTGGTTTTAATTTCGTGTTTTGGAAATATTGTGTGTCTTATTGTGTTTTTATGTAAACTCTGCACTCTTGAAAAAGAGGGCACTGACCCTCAATGTGTCCCTGAGTATGAAATAAAATGAAAATGGAAAAAAAGGTCCCAGGTCGAAGGCAGGGTTGTGGTTCCTGGATGGATATCCCGGGTTGACCCTTTCACACCAACAGCAAATACTGGATATTCCTGGATCGTTGCTTCTGTGCTCCATAATGTGGAGGTGACAAACCTCCCTCCACAGAGCTCTAAAGTCATATAACACGTCTCATCATGGATTATCCCGTGTATCCCATAGTTGTTCTTAAACTTGTGAAACAATTACAACACATTGGGTCTTCCTAAACTCCATCAGATTGGATGGAAACTGCCATATTTAGATCTCTCCACAGATTTTATATGGGGTTTAAGTCTGGGCTTTGGCTGGGTCCTTCAAGGACAGTCGGAGACTTGTCCCGAAGCCACTCCACTCCAGCGTTGTGCATGATTTCTTTGCGTGACTGCTCCGCCACCTCAGCAAGTATTTTCTGCTACTATATATAATATAACACCTTGCATTAAACCTCATATTTTCCCCTTTAAATTCACCAGAAATTAACATATCCCAGTTGTCCTTTTTAAAATGTTATTCTGGGGGACCAGCCTATTCCCCTGGACCCTCCTACACGCCAGCTGTTCTCCAGCTATATTCCACTTCCCTAATATTCCATCTATGGATGCAGTTGATTTGCATAGGCAGATCACTATATGCACAATACAGAACCGTAGAACGAACACGGCACTCGCCAGACTGTCAACTTCACGCACCACAAAGCTCTCCATAGAAAATGAATAGAAGGCGTATTTAAAAAAAATGTTTTATTAAGTAACATTGAATACAGAGCATATTCAAGCGACATTCATCAATCATTTTCTATTACATTGAATAACACAAGTAAGAAAAATAGAGTGCCAGGGGACAGAATATACATATAAAGCCAGAATATATCAATGATTTATATCAATGATCATACAAATATATCAAAGGAGGTGCACAAATATACAGTTTTGAAAGCGTTCTTGTTATTGGAGGAGAATATCGTTTTCATGTATTGTCTGATTTCAATTTTTAAAAATGTAAATAAGGGATTTGTGGATATGAAATTTAGCTAAGATAATGATTCGGTTAATAACGTAATATTATTTTATTTCCTTTACTTTTATTGAAACCAAACGAAACATTTTAAAGGCATAGTGTGGAATGAGTCAATATTGTCAATAATAAGGTGGTCTGTTGAGTACCCATAGACATATGAGCACCGAGGTGACGCACTGGTTCCTGAAAAAGGTAGACTGACATGAGCTGCCAGATTGTGAAACGATAGCGTATGCTCCTTTACAAGCCATAAATCAGTCCTATTTCAACTTCAACTATTCCTAGATGAGTATTGGTGAAACATTACGACATCCACAATCCTAAAGCGCTGTTATCACGGAGATGTCCACCACTCCGTATTTCGTGGATGAATTAGGAACACTCTCTATCAAAAGTGCGAAGTCACAGTCATCGTTTAGCCGCATGTTTCACTCCACCATGGACCGACACTGCGATATATAAAAGAAAGACTAAATATAAAATGTAGCTAGCCTAAAATGTACGCGATCACTGTCCATTTTAAAAGCGGAAGTGAGTGGCAAGCCATTCGTTCGCAATGCTTTAAGGGATTCGTAGTTCATTTTTTCCATTCAGGACCGTTAAGTACCTTTGCCATTTTCGCTTTTCTAACGTTTTTTTTCATGATTCATTTCATGATTCATTTGCTAGTTTGATGGTTCGGTTCTTGGCGAACGCTTTAGCGAGCAACTTTGTGAAATATCTAGGCAAAAATGAATGGGAAAATGTCTTCCGGAACCACTGGGCGATGACTACACTCAATGTAGTCACTCGGCACTCAATGCGACGAAAACGACACCGGAAATTATTGAATTTTGGCGGATGTTTCGTTATCAGCAGTTTTCCCGCGGTTTGGGAGAAGGGTACATCAATCACAACAAACAGTTCGTTGGGTGTTTTTACTGGGATTGCCGGAGTACGAAACATTGCTGGAGACTGAAAATTAAGTGGATTACTCTTTCCCGACTTTATAGTTTATCTAACTACTGTGGATCTGGAGTTGGACAGGTTCCTGAAGCGTATTAAACAAACAAACAAAAACAAAAAAAACTATCGACATGCCACCTAAAACACGGAGCACTGTGACACCACTCAACAAGGAAATAAACCAGAGCAATGTTGTCGTGTCCTCAGTCAAGGAGAAGATTTCAGATTTATCCATTGATAGGTAAGTTTACGCTGGCTGGTTTTATTTTATTTCCCAATTTCACATTGCTCTCAATGGTAGTAACCTAGTTTTGAGTGTTTGCTAACTTATTACTGTTATTGTGGCTGTGGGACCCAAGTTCGTTATTTGCCGTCTTCCACGAATCATAGCTGTATAATATGTCGTTTGATACACGGCGGCATAAAGAAACGAATTGACCTAACGTTTTGGCCTATCGGTAGTTGACCGTTGGTTGGTTACAGCACTCTAACTTCGCTTAATGTGGTTACACTAAATAAGCGTAATCTCAGTTGTTATTTAAGTTGTTTAATTCCATTAAAAAGGGTCATTAACAGAATAAAAAGGGGATCTAACTTTGTTGGGAAGATCTTGTGTTTGACCCGTTTCTTTCTTTTTGTTCCCGTCCGAAATCGGGCGGCCCACTTGATCTGTTTCTGATGGAACCATAAAGCATAAATTATCACCTAATATTACATTACCAACTTAATTTCCTGTAATTGTCACAGGTTTTTAACTTTTTGGAATAATTGGTTTATAGACCTCAATTACCTAAACTTATACCATTCGTTCTAAGGAAACTAAGCATAATTGATGTTTTTTGACTTCAGTAAAGACCTGTGGAAAACATGGTGAGTGATTATAATAGATTAGTTTGTGCCAAAGTTCTTGCTTTGAAACCACTTTAAATGTATTTAATAGATAATGGAATGTGTTTCTGGAATTTGGAATAATTGAGTCAAATTTGCAACACCCCAGTGATTGTAAGGAGGGTGAATACAAAATTGTCCAGTTGTAGTGTGCACCAGGCATTAGAGTCCCTGTTAAAACTGTTATTGTCAGTGCATGCATGTGTGTATATTTTGGTGGGTGATGATGATTATGATGCTGATGATGATGGTGTGAGAGCTGATGAGCGAGCAAGTTTTGCAACTGTTTTTGGATCTAGTCTCACCCATGAATTTCTAATGGCTGGTCATATTTGACTGAAAACCATAGCTGATAAACTCTTGCATCTTTTGCCATTGAACAACATGTAATTTCTTTTTAAATAACATACAGAACATGAGGAGCATTAGTAAACAGTGCATGTTAACCTATAACACTGAACTGAAATTATTTTCTGGAAAAAAAGAGCTAAACTGCAGCACAACAAGCCGAGCTAAGAGACATGCTTACTTCTACACATTTGTGCAGTTGATTCAATTTGCAGTTGAACATTTCAAAATGTATTCATGTTTTTATAGTGCGATATGACTGCTATCCTTGGATCACTTGGGTTGTTGCCTCTGACACCACCTGCTGAAGACCCAGACTAGGCCATCTTTAAGTAAAGTGCTCAAATCATCCACACGGATTTCAGTTTTACTCGGAGTAAGAAAGTGAGAAAATAGTAACAGTAAGTGTCAGAATGAGTTTGCAGTTGCACAATTTTACACGTCTTGCGGAAAAAAATATTTCTTGGTCCCAGTGCATCTGTGGCGTCAATGTAGTATACAACGTAAGGCTCAAGTATGGCTCAGATGTGACTGGTAAGTATCGAACAGATTTTAGTTCAGCAGCTACTTTCTCACGACACGTTTTGTTCATGTTATGCACTGCAGTTTGGGAAAGTTATTTTTGCAATGGTACAGCGTATCTTTTGTCGAGGGTTTAAACAAGATGTCTCACGGTGTAGGCTAATAGGCTATGCAATGGCACCAGTTAATTCTTTCCATCTTCTTGAATCTTTTGCATACTATGTGGCATTTGTAAATGTTTGTGTTAGCAACAACTGCTTTGTGGAAGCAATTTGGCACCGCTCTTTTATTTATTTATTTATTTTGAGCCATTCACTCTTCATATTCAGAAAGTGATTAAACAAATTGGTGATGTTACCTTTGTTCGCTGAAATAGTTTTTCTGCTGCGTTTACATTTGGCTTCTTTTTGTTCGGTGTCGTCTTCACTGAATCCTTATTGTGTCCAAACGATGGACACAGCATTCTTTTTTGGCGACAGTTCATGAATGTACGCATTGGTGAGAGGTTCTAAATGTCGGTTTTGATACATTTTCTGTTAATTTCCCAACCCTACTTTGAACGTCTGCTATTTCCACTGCAAAGATGGCACATAAGTAAAATCAGAGACGTTATAAGACGTTACAACTGGTTAAGATTTAAGACTGCTTTTGAAACAGGATATCCATATTTACATTGAGAATTGTAGTAGCTGCTGATGTTGCCTTTTGTTTGCCTTGCATAATGCTTGAACGCTGATCACAGTAATGGAATGTAAAACTGGTCAAAGTTTTGCAGAGTTACACAGTAGCCTAATATTGCTACCGGTGTGCATAACGTTAAGTGGCTGGAGCTGTCAACTCAGCAGTGGAAATAGGGCTTTGTAACTTTATTGTAACTGGTGTTATAACAATTCCAACAGTCCAGTCCAATTCCAACAATTATCATGGCTGCATTTATGTGTGGGTTTTAGGTTCATTTCAGTAAAATCACACAATCAACACAAATTTAATTCAGCTCATTCAATGACAAGTCTGAGAATAGTTGCATTGACATTGTTGTTGACAAATGTATATATACATATGCATAACAATAGCAAGCTAGATAACCTAGCATCACAGCTCCTGGATGTTTTCTTTTAAGATGTTCGTGCATGGCCATTGTGGTGATATGATCTGCCCATATTATTGGGTTTTTGCTTAAAGAATTCCCACACTTTGGATGCTCAGGCTCAAGTCTCTCCCTCACTCTCAGCTGGGTTTGTCGGCACACAAGATCCATGTTTATTCATTGAGATGTGAATTCAAACTACCGGCAAACTGAACGCCGCTTTCCACTATGCTGTATCCGCATGACAATAAACACAGCACTTGGACGGATTGAAATGCTGCACGCAATATTACTTTACACTAGCTTTCCATTTCGATAGCTACTGTTAGCTAGCTAGCTAACTGTAATGTTATTAGTTTCAATTAGCAAGCTAGCTAAAGTTACTAGCCTCACATTGGATAACAAACCTGAGGGGAATACTATTAGCGAGCTAGGTTACGAACAAGTTTATATACATCTAGCTAGGGATGAGGAAGGCATATGCGCAAGGACTACAGGAGAATGGTGAGATTAATAAACATGATCGGTGTCTCGTTCGATAGGGCGGCATGTTGTGCAACTGCTCATTTAGGTTACTAGAGTTAAAAGTGAAACTATAGCTGGTCAGACAGGCAAGTGTCACGCCAAGCAACCAGCTCCTGTCCCTAAAGAGATCACCCCCCTTCACATGTTTTGCCCTAGCGTCTAACAAAGAAAACCATTTTTAGCTTGCATACAAACGGAAGCATTTTGGATAATGCAAACATTTATATGGACAAAATAGCCTTCAGGATGATAAAGGGATACAGGAGAGCCTGTAGACTAGCCTCATTAGCTTTAGAAGCATCTTCTGCATGCTCAGAATGAACTTTTGGTGTGTTTGTGTGATGTGTTTTGATAAATTATGTATAGGTGATTAGTCTATAATCCAATCCCATCGGCGGGATTATCACTAGGTAAAGGGTTAAAGCAAACTGGATCCACATAACCACAATTTGGAGTGCCACAGCAAAGGATCTGAATACTTATGTAAATTAGAGATTTTTTTATTTGTAATAAATAGGCAATTCCAGAGTAATATAAACTTGCTTCCCAATTAAACTTCTTTCACTTTACCCTTATGGTGTATATTTTGGAGTGCAGACTTAATTTGGCTATTAAGTTAATGAGACGGCATGTTATTACAATTACAATATTTTTTTTTTTTACAGTTTGTTAGTTACAGTTAAGGACACTTCATAAAATATGAAGACATTAATGTTTATTGCAAAGGTGTGTCCCATTGTTTGAAAATATGGCGACACTTTATACCATTTAATTTCGGCATTTTGAACAAGTTTAACCTCTTCCCGTCGGGGGCAAAATAGGCCTATTTTGCCTATTTTCACTAGTGTCAAATAATTATCTATATCTCAAAAACTGCACAGGATACAAATATGGTTCAGGATTTTTATTAAAGCTCAGACCTGCACCCTTCTGACGAAATGGCCAGAATCCACTTAAATCAATGTCCTGTTTAATTACAGCAAGCTATGTCCAGGAAATGTACATTAAAAAAAAACGAAGACCTTTATTCAAGTTCTAGAATTTTTCCCTGATGACCTACAAAAGCTATGGTGGATTTTTTGCTGAATATGCAGACTCCCTCTTCTAGCAATATCTCAAGCCATTCAAGTTTTACAATGGTTTTCTTCAGGTGAGCCCATTTGGTCACCAAATCGTGCCAAACTGGCCAATTGTGCCAAAAATGCCAGTGTTCCAGAAAAGTGTCAATATGATTTATTTTGAAAGTGTTTACAATACAATAAGATATTTTGTTGTAAACGAAGTGCATTTTTAGAGATGGAACCCAACAAAAACATATTACAACCGGAAAAGACAGTAAATACAATCCAATCTTTACTATGCGCATAGGGTCCAAGTTACATGCAAAAACAAGGACAAAGGTTTTTCTCCTTTGTCTGGATATATGTATGTGCAGAGCGCAACAAATGTACGCCCCTTTGAATATTGGTCATTGGGAATATTAATATTCAAAGACAATCCACCACTCTTCTCCTTACTACTGATTGTTTATTCATATCTCCCCCCTTCAAGGTACTGTCTATGCAGATACATGTTCTCGAAAAACATTCCAGCATGATGTATACGCAGGGGCCTGTGCAATTAACTGCGCGTCTGAGAAATCTATCTTATCTTGTTTTAATTCCCTATTTCCAGGAAGATAATCCCCATGGTAGCTTCCGTCATGAGGTCTTATGTTTTTGGTTCTGCAGGCTCTCAGGCACCAAGACAAGATAATCCAGAACACACTGTTAATGGCCGTGGCCTTGGAGGCCCATGGTACAGACAGGGAGAGACACTCACACAGTTACAGAAAATAATATTCATTAGCACAAAGCAAGTTATGGTACTTTAACAATTATGTATGATCTGGATCACTCGGCATAAGCAACTAATAATAAAATAATCACATGAATATATAATTTCAACAACACTTACCCCTCTGGGTATCATTTTGCCCATCTGTATTGGGGTCACAGATGTGCAGCACCCAGGAGATTGCCTCAGACCTGCTTCTACAGCAGACTGTGTGGGAAAGGCAAGCTGTTACACCTCACATGGCTCCAATAGTCCCGAGTCTCAGGGCACCTCACAAGGCCCATGCTAATCAGCACCACAAAGTAGCGGTACAGCTCAACTGGTTCCAGAGGGATCCAAGGAGTTTTCATTCCCTGGTCTATTCTCTGTTGAGCCTTCTTATTGGTGTTACTGCAAATTATGTGCAATGAGAAGGTCAACTGGAATAGCTTCAAGGGTGAGTATTCCTGGGTAAAGTCCAGCTGAGCCCCAGGCTGGAGAGAACAGGTGAACTAATGGCTGCTGATCCTGTCATCCATCTGCCTCCCCCCTTGCACAGGTGGGCTTGTGTCACCTCTGGGTGGAGGGGATGAGCTGGATGACAAGCTGGAGGGGCTCCTAGCCTCTGCCTGGTATGGCCTGGGACAGCCCCTTCCTCACTGTGCTGCCACCTGAGCACCAGATCACTGTGGGAGAGGCCCCTTACCAGCACCCTGTCTGAATGGCCTCTTCAGAGTAGGACCTTCAGCACTGGGCTGGCATGGAGGAATTCCCTCACTCATGGATGGCAGAGGAGAGGGCGACAGAGCACGAAGGAGAGCCTACAAGCATGGAATCGCTGAGGAAAGAAAAGGGAGAAAGACAATTTATTCACAAATCACTTACTTACCATTTACTCAGGAGAGCAAACAATATTATACTGCACCAACCCTTACCATGGGTGCCAACAAATGCAACAATCAACAACAATAAAGAATCTCTCCCCAAGTTATGCATTAATTACCCATTTGGGTATCTGCAAATCAAATTACTCAGCTGGAACAATGGGCAAATGCTACTGAACAAACTAAACAGAATCTACTAAACGAACACTTTCGCAAACAACTTCATATTTTGTAAAAAAAATATGTTGGGCATATGCTAGCTTTATCACAATAAGTGTCATACATTTCCATGTAACTTTGCTATACTCATAGCTAGGGATGTGTATCCTTAGGATTTTATTGATACCGATACCAATACTGATACTCCTTATCGGTGCCGGTATTTATCGATACTCTTATCGATACCACAGCGTGTAATTTAGTGTATAAAATAAAGACGTTACCAGATGGTAAAAGATTAAATCGTTTTTTATTACCACAAGGGGGGTAACACCAGCAACATCATTAAACGACTTGCAGCACCTGCCTTTTAAGCCCTTAGCAAGTCAACATGTGCAGTGCGAGGTATGTCAAAAAAACGAGCAGGCAGCTCCATACAGCCTTGAAGGTAACTCAATGTGATAATGCTTCAACAGAACAGAAGCTTAACTTAAAATTACAAATGCTTCTCAGAATAGATGAAATTTTAAAAAAAACCTAGGGAGATGACCAAAGCCCTTGCCTACATGTTCAACCCAACAGACACATACATGTCAACAGAACAGTGTAGGGGAGGCGCTTCTCCTGACGCATTTAGCCCTAACAGTTTTTGTTAAGGAAAAGCAACATATTTACTTTCTCTGGCAGCAGCCGAGATCGCTCTGGACAGAGTGACGTCACGCTATACACTCGGATAAAATCGCGCTGCAAAAAGGGTAATTTAATTACTTATTATTTTTAATCCAGCTTTACTGGCAGTCTAAAACCTTTTTGGGAAAGGTTTCTTGTAAATTATGCCAACTTAATCTAGTATTTCACTTCCTTTATTGATTCATACACTCACCGTGACTTGATGAAGAAGCACTGTCGGAGTCTGCCTGCACGGAGGAGGGCACGGTGTTGTTAGCGTCTGCCGGGTTGCTAACTTTAGATGCGTTGTTTAGGCAGTCAAACACGCCGCACTCCTTCAGCTTTATGCTATGGGTAGACTGCAAGTGTTTCATGATGTTGCTGGTTCTACCCCCCTTTGGCGCAACTACTTTCTTGCGTATATTGCATTGAGCCGAGGATTCATTGAGTTTGATGAAGTGAGCCCATACCTTGGAGCGCTCAGCTCTTACGGCCGACATATTGACTACTAGAGTAAACAACGGGGCGCTGCGTCATTACCTGTCGACGGCGGCAGTGTCAATTCCGTAGACTCTTAAAAAAAAATACCGAAAACGGTATCGTTTGTCCAGAATCTTTAGCGGTACTCCGGTACCGACCAATTAGGAACCGGTACCAAAAAATACCGGCTCTCGGTACACATCCCTGCTCATAGCAAGGGTACTTGGGCGTGCTAACTTTGTTTTACAAACACGGTTTGCAGCCTCATGACCGTTTTATAATGAAACAAAACAATTCACCCTGTTTATGTAGCAGTTTGTGTCATACAGTTGCAATAAGCACTTTTATTATTTGCTGAATTTAAAGTGCCAGACAAGATGGCGACGAGCCAATTGCAAAACAGCAATGGGCTTGCTAACTTTCCACTGTAAAAGGGAGATATCTAAGTCGCATAAGTCAACAACAAGCATTTACGAATCGCTGGTAAATATAACATTAGCTGGTTGTGAATCTCAAATTGTTGTTTTCTTGTAAGCTAGCGAGCAAACTAGCTTCAGTGATCTCCCACTGTGAACTGCTCGCAAGCTACCTAGACTAACGTTACTAATATCCACAAACACTTCAGGATATAGTGAACACGGTTTGCAGCATCATGACAGTTTTGTAATGAAACAAAAAAATTAACCGTATGTTTATGTAGCTATAGCACTTTTTTTGATTCACTGAATTTAAAGGGCTAACGTAAACAACATGGCGATGATGCAATTGCAACTCCATCGGACGTAGTTACCACACAGTCTGAGCAGCTCATTCAAAATTAAATGCATTTATAAAATAAGTAATGCAAAATAACAAGCATTGGCATCCTGTTCATTAGAAGAGTCCCCTTCAAGGAAATCCCTCGTCCAAAGACACAAACACCTCAAAAACCTAGACAGTTAGCACCCTGACACCCTTACTTTGTAAAAAAAGACTAAAACTAAGCTGAAACTGTTTATTATTCATAATCCAACTAATCAGAGTGGCTACAGAAGATAAAGGCATAAAGGTGAAGAAGCTACAATGACTGCGCCATGCGTGTCAAAGCGTGTGGAATGCGCAATAACACAGAATGCACCTCGCATCTCTACAGAAGTGTAGTATGGTAGTATAGGTGTGGTATGTCTTGTTTGGAAGAAGAACATCTTGGTTATTGGTCTAAAAAGATCTAAAAAACAATAAAAAATAATAATTATAAACAGCCACAAAGGTGTAACGATTTTCAAATAGACGTTTTGTGAAAAACAATCAATGGGAACGGTCTGCTTGCTGATTGCTTACAGGCTCACAGCAGGGTGCAGCAAGGTGCAATAAAGGAGTTTACAACGTCATTAACACAATTGTAACGTCTGCACTGAAATAAGCCGTTGTTCTTCAGGATATTTCTATTCGGAAAACTAATGTTTCCCTTTTACACTGAAGTCAGACAAATCACGTGAAAATCTAACCTCCAACACTCAATGTCATTGTCCGCCCCAATGACAAATAGAATACAAAAGAACAATGCATTATTTTAGTCCAAATATATGAATACTGTAGGCTACACCAGAAACGGATCTCACGGAAATGTTTCATAACAAATATGAAATTGTGCACTACGGAACAAAATTACTTTTGTCCAAAAATGGAGCTTCATATTCATTGTTTTATTTCAAAGCCAATTTGCTGGATTACTGAGCCGAAAGAACAGATATTGTGCCTCTGTCCAAATACTTACAGACAAGGGATGACACGATAGTCGATCCGATCATGAATCAACGATTGATTAGATCTATCGTCGATTGATATCTAGTTGGCGATTGCCATGGAAATTTTGTTTTCTTGACAGAAAAACAGCACTTTGAATTTTAAGGTTAATTCAGTGCATCAATAGTATTGGTCTTCTACAAAAAGGCTGCATTACTTTTATTGTTACTATAGCCTATTACCATTCAAAAGTTATTTAAGACCTCACATCTTTGGAATACAGCGCAATGGCACAACAGATTCGAACAAGGCTAAAGTTCTGAACTAACGTTAGGCACTGACCATAGCCTCCTGTGCCAACAAGCTATTAAAGTTGGCGATTGCCATGGCAATTTTGTTTTCTTCACAGAAAAACAGCACTTTGAATTTTAAGGTTAATTCAGTGCATCAATAGTATTGGTCTTCTACAAAAAGGCTGCATTACTTTTATTGTTACTATAGCCTATTACCATTCAAAAGTTATTTAAGACCTCACATCTTTGGAATACAGCGCAATGGCACAACAGATTCGAACAAGGCTAAAGTTCTGAACTAACGTTAGGCACTGACCATAGCCTCCTGTGCCAACAAGCTATTAAAGTTGGCGATTGCCATGGCAATTTTGTTTTCTTCACAGAAAAACAGCACTTTGAATTTTAAGGTTAATTCAGTGCATCAATAGTATTGGTCTTCTACAAAAAGGCTGCATTACTTTTATTGTTACTATAGCCTATTACCATTCATAAGTTATTTAAGACCTCACATCTTTGGAATACAGCGCAATGGCACAACAGATTCGAACAACGCTAAAGTTCTGAACTACCGTTAGGCACTGACCATAGCCTCCTGTGCCAACAAGCTATTAACCCTCTGGGGTCGGCATCGTCGCTGGCGACAAGGACAAGTTCAAATCAACTTTCCTTTCTATTTGGATGATTAACTTTGTGAGATTTTACCATACATATGCAACGAACATATTGACAGAAACCTTAGAATCTTGACTTCCTGATGAACCTATTGACACATAATATGAATTGTTTTAATACGTTTGAAAATAGATGAATAAGACCACTGCGATTTCTTGATCTCTACTCATTAATATGCAAGTTTCGTTCGTGCGAATTCCAGCCCATTTCATTCACATTGAAATGAGGTGATAATTACACTCCGGTTGGGGAGGGGCGATGCCATGTGCGAAAACGCCTACTGTAAAACACGATAAAATGACATTCAGAAGCATAGGCTATTTACTTCATTTGAGGTGAACATTTTTCATCACGGAACACGTTTCATTACGGAAAATGGCACGAATGACTGGACTTCAGGTTTGCATGCCTTGTGGGAGAGCGGAGATGAAGAAGATGCGAACAACTCATCTGGTACCGACACTGAGGGGGACACCGACGAAGAGCGGTGCCATTTCGAACTGCGAAAGGATCCAGCTGAGGACACTGCTGAGGATGAACTGCATGAGTAAGTGCATTTCTTGCGTGTGTATTTCAAATTCAATTTTCAGAAATGCGCATTTGTGCAAAATTCCAACACTTATCATCGCATCTCAAAATAATATGTACGCGATGTGTAGTAGAGTAGCAGAATAGCTGAATAAATTAACTTGGCTAAACAGTCAAACTCCAAGAGCACGTGTGTGTGTTTCTTACGATCATATTGGTAAATACGTGTGCTGTATTGCAACTTCTCTGTGTTCGTTTGAATATTCAGTAACGCGCATTTGTAAGTTTCCACTCAAAATAATACCACTGCATTTTTGTCTTAGACGTAGGGAACTCGGTAAGGAGGCCTCTTTGTTTGTAGGCTTCATGATGTAACTGTTACGTTTACTAACAATTTTGTTTTTATTTTATTTTCAGAGATGAAGATGCAGAAGAAACACAAAGTAGTAGTATTACACCACCAGCTGAGGAAGAACTGCATGAGTAAGAGCATTTCTTGCGTGTGTATTTCAAATATGCTGTATTGCAACTTCTCTCTGTGTTTGTCTGAATATTCAGTAATGCGGGTTTGTAAAATCCAACACTCTTACCATTGCATCTCAAAACAGTACATACGTGATGCTAATTCAATTTAGCTAATGTGGTTTCAGCATCATTTATCATGTATTATTAGCATTAGTTTTTCTTAGTAAAAATAGTTTTTTTATTTATGTTTACAGAGATGCTGATCAGGAAACACAGCCGAGTTCACCGCCAGTGAAAAAGCCACGCAGGCGTTGCAGCGGGCCTCCACCAAGCTCACAAGCTCCACCAGTGCTGTCATGGGAAACAGAGAATGTTGCATCCGGCTCCACTGGTGATGCGTTTCCATCCTAGGCGGCCACCTGGAGTGCAACTGCGTCCGGCACACACGCACACTCCACCGGGCTCAAATTATTTTTCTCTACGGATGCTGTCAAGATACTCTGCAAGAACACAAACAAGCATGCTGCCAAGGCAAAAGCAAAAGGGAGCAAGTACAAGTGGACTGACATTGGAGGAGAGGAATTCTACAAGTACATTGGACTACTATTTTACATGGGCATGATAGAGCTGAAACAAATCAGAGATTACTGGCGGCAGGAAAACATTTATTCTATCGCATTCGCGGCAACCATAATGTCAAGGGACAGATACAGGTCCATTTCCTGGAATGTGCACATGAGTGATCCAGACAAGGACCAAGAAAATTACAGGAAGCGGGGAACACCACAGCAGGGCAAGCTCTTCCGGGTCAGACCTCTCATGGAGACAATTTAGCAAGCCTGCCAAGCTTTCTATCATCCTCGCAGGAACCTTTCAGTGGATGACAATTTAGCAAGCCTGCCAAGCTTTCTATCATCCTCGCAGGAACCTTTCAGTGGATGAAAGCATGGTAGCAACTAAAGCAAACGCATATGAAAGGAAAGCCAACAAAGTGGGGTTTCAAGTTGTTTGTGCATTGCGACTCAAGCAATGGATATACTGTGGATTTTGCAGTGTACACAGGAAAGAACATCTTTCAGACAGGACAAGGACTTTCATATAACACTGTAATGTCACTTGTGAATCGTGAATACTTGGGTTCTGGGTATAATGTGTACATGGACAATTTCTATACAAGCCCAAAGCTATTCAGGGACATTTACATTTACATTTTAGTCATTTGGCAGACGCTTTTAATCCAAAGCGACTTACAAGTGCATAGGTTCTACCACAAGTCAAAGCATCACATCCAGAACAAGAAAAATACACCTGGACTGCTGTTCTAAACATATAGTCGTCATCATAAGTGCAATTTTTTTTTTTTTTTTTTTTTGGGGGGGCGGGTTAGACAGGGATAGGGGTATCAGAAGGGGGGGGCGGGGTAAATCAGGAGGGGGGACTAAGGTAGAGTTTGAAGAGGTGTGTTTTGAGTCTGCGTCGAAATAGGGGGAGGGATTCTGCTGTCCTGACAGTGGTAGGCAAGTCATTCCACCACTGCGGAACCAGAACGGAAAACAGGCGTGAACGTGCAGCTCGACCGCCAGGTGCCCGTAGAGAGGGAACCGTAAGGCGACCAGAGCTGGCAGACCGGAGTGGTCTAGCTGGGGAGTAGGGAGTGATCAGGGATTGTATGTAATGTGGGGCAGTCCCCTTAGCAGCCTGAAATGCCAACACTAGGGCCTTGAATCGGATGCGTGCGGCAATAGGAAGCCAGTGGAGGCCAATGAGAAGCGGGGTGACATGAGCCGACCTGGGCTGACTGGTGATCAAGCGGGCTGCAGCATTCTGGACCAGCTGGAGGGGCTTGATGGCGCACGCTGGGAGACCGGCTAGGAGGGAGTTGCAGTAATCCAGGCGGGAAATGACGAGCGCCTGGACTAGGAGCTGGGTGGCTTTCTCCGTCAGGAGATGACGGATGCGGCGTATATTAAACAGAAAGAACCTGCAGGTTCTGGCAGTGGAGGATACTTGTGGAGCCAGGGAGAGGCAGTTATCAAGAGTCACCCCAAGATTCTTTGCCGTACGGGAGGAGGAAACTACAAAGTCCTCCACAGTCAGTGAGAGGTCGATTGACGGAGAGGACTTAACAGGGATGTAGAGAAGCTCAGTTTTAGCAAGGTTGAGCTTCAGGTGATGGGAAGTCATCCATGCAGAGATATCAGCCAAGCAGGCAGAGATCTGTGTGGTGATTTGGGTGTCAGGGGGGAAGGAAATTAAGAGTTTGGTGTCATCAGCGTAGGAGTGATAAGAGAAGCCGTGGGAAGAGATAACAGAGCCAAGAGACATGGTGTATAGCGAGAAGAGGAGAGGCCCAAGAACCGAGCCCTGCGGGACTCCAGTTCGTAGGGGTTGAGGGTCGGAGAGTGCGCCCCTCCAAGTCACCTGGTAAGAGCGACCAGAGAGGTAGGAGGACTTGCACAAACAAAACTTTGGTGCTTGTGGGACATATAGGGACAACTGTCCACGCACTGCCTGTAATGCTCTGACTAAGAAGTCAAGAAGAGGAGCTTTGAGGTGGATAAGGGAGGGTCCTCTGGTGTTTGTGAAGTGGATGGACACACGAGAGGTATCTCTCTGTTCCACAATCCATTCAGCCTTCACTGGGGACACAATTGAACGGAGGGTGAAGCAAGACGGTTTCTGGATTACCAAGAACTTTCCATATCCCTCGCCTATCATTGATTACAATGCACGCATGGGGGATGTCCGATCAACTGATACAGTATTACACAGCACAGCACAAAACCATGAGATGGTATCGGAAATGGTTTTTTCATTTTTTGGACAGTGCTGCAACAAATGCATACATTCTGCGCAGAGAACTGTCATCACTGGGACAACAGGAAGCAATGACACACAAGGCTTTTGTGGAGGAGCTCACTGCAGTCATGCAAAACTTTGATGTCTTTGTGAATGGCATTTTCATTGCACTATTTTGCACTTCTGGTTAGATGCCAAACTGTATTTCATTGTGATAGGACTTGGGCAGTGACAATAAAGTTGACTCTAATCTAATCTAATGTAGTTTGTGTGGTGATTTCAATTCAATTTCCTGAATCAAAAAATGTGTTTGTTTCTGTCTTCTAAATGGCTCACTGAGTATTGCTTTGTCTTAGAGGTAGGGAGGGGTCAGGCCATGTGTGAAAAGCCTACTTATCTGGCAGGACCACATACCTCATAAATATTCATTGAAGAAAGGCCATTAGCCCTCCCATTGTCAACTGCTGCTGAAAAATAGTAGTGACAACACTGAGGTTTTGTAATTTATTTTATATATTTAATTGGATTTCCTACAATATTTTGTCATCTTTTGATACCCAAGACCTAGATGAACACATTTCAGTGATCCAAAAATTCCATTACAATTGTTTACTGTGTGTTTTTACTCAAGTTCTATGTGTTTACTACTGTTTACTACTGTTTACAATTTGTCTGATTCTGGAGCAATTTTCAACCAACATATGACGCTAACCTACTTACTGTTGCCATATTATTGTTGCCGAGTTTGTGCTGAAAACAATGAAATGAAACACTGTGGAATCACTGTATATAAAGTTATATATATAAAATGACACAATTGTCAGAGCATGGCACAGTCACCAGTTTTACTCATTTTGCCATCAGACCCCAGAGGGTTAAGCTTGTGTTTATTAGGCAACAACAATAATGATAAATGCATTTTAGCCTATTTGCAAAGACCTCTTTGTTGTAGAACAATATGGAAAATTATACAATTAGTCTATATACCTTTCACGTTCGTTCATCATGACACACCTGTCAAAGGTTATAACTGGTCAGGTTTATTTTGAAAACAATGAGCCTGAAATATTTATTTTTTTATCATATTAACAAGTTACTCTGGAAATAAACTGACTTCATTATAAAAGGGAAACTTTGTAGTTTTCTGAATAGAAATAGCCTGAAGAACAAAAGCCTATTTGTTCTTGTGCAGACGTGGCCTACACAATTGCAGTACACCGTTACAGGAAACTAACTGTGTCTACAAGACAAGGTGTGCAAAAAATAAAAGGGCTGAATACTTTCTGAAGCCACTGTCTGGGACCAAGATTGACTTTTATCCGTGTGATGGCAAGAGCAAAGTGTGGAGAGTAACTGCCCAAGAACCAACGCACTCCCCTCCCATCTGTAAAAGTTGGGGATGGTGGGGGTGTTATCGTTTGGGCATGTATAGTTGCGAGAGGGTTGGCTCACTTGCCTTCATTCATAATTAACTGCTGTTAGTAGTACAGGGCGTAGTAGCCTGTAGCCTAGTAGTTAAGGTCATTCCTGGGACACGCAAGGTCAGTGGTTCTAAGCCACAATAAGATCTGCACAGCCGTTGGGTCCTTGAGCAAGGCCCTTAACCCTGCATTGCTCCAGGGGAGGATTGTCTCCTGCTTAGTCTAATCAACTCCACGTCGCTCTGGATAAGAGTGCCAAATGCCAATAATGTAGGAGCAGAATGAATCCTGAAATGTACAGACGCGTCTTATCTGCTCAGGTTTAATTAAATGCCTTCAAACTCATTGCGCTGTGCACAGTAAGGCAATGATCCCAACCATACACCAGTGACCTAATGATGTTCCAAACAGTTGATTTTGGTAAGCCTTTCCAGTTTATCACATTTGATTGCTATTGTTGCAGATGAGATTGGTCTGGGAGGTGCTTGTTAAATGGACAAACTGCAACAATGGTGGCACTTCTAAACTCCTATTCTGCATGACTTAAGGCTGGTTTATGCTCCGCCGCTCGTCTGAAATCGAATTTTCATGAATGTTCTAACGTCGCCAGACATTGAATATGGTCGTTATTTAATTTAAAATATATTTAATTTATGAAGTATAAACCGAATGTCACTGTGACCAGTGATGGTCACCCAACGGGGTATTAACCAGCCTTTAGACTGCCAGGACACTGAGTTTCAGGTTTGAGGCAGCATAAGTTGATGAAGAACGAATTCCACAATGACGTTAGGAAGTATTTGATCCACACAGAGTCATTGTGTGGAGTAGCTTGCCAGGTTAAATAGGCTCTGGTCCTTATCTTTGTTGTACAGGTAGCAGTTGAAATTGTACTTCCCTCTAGGGTCTTTCAGCGCACTTATCCCTGGTTATGGGTATGCACTTTGTTGTACGTTGCTCTGGATAAGAGCGTCTGCCAAATGCCATTAATGTAATGTCATGTCATGTTGTGGAAGCAGGGTTTCCAAGATCAGGTTTGTTGTGATACAAGATACTATCTTGTTTTTAGGTAAAGTAAGCATGAAAATGGTGAACATTGTTAGGCCTTATGGCCTGTTTTTTAATCATTATGTTTTGTTAAAATATTTTGTTAATTTGTACTTTGAGCAGCTTTTTCTTGTATGGTTTCTCATTCACTGCCTTTATATATACCCTTTCATGTGCAGGCACAAAGATAAGGATGTCGAGTTTCTGACGCTCTCTGAGAAGTTGAAGATTAATGATCATGTGTGTGACCATGCCTGGAGTATATGGGACTCTGTGCGAGCCTCCAAGGACATCATCCTGGTGAGCAACCACTTTCTGAATCCTATGAAACAAAATTGGCTTAACCAGTGGTGTAGTGGTTTCTGGGCAGGTGAGTATACTGTGACTTTACTTTTACTTTTTTTTTTTTTTACTTCCCAGGGATCTGGTTTAAAAACGACAAATATCAATATCAATCAAAATATACTAATCAAACTATGAAAATTACATTTAAGTATATCTTGTAGATATATGATTTCATAAGTGCACAACAGCTAATTATTTAGTCCCAAAAATCAGAAATTATATCAGTTTTGTCAGTTACACATCGACTTAAATACATCTCCAGAGCTTTCCAAACATCTTTAACTGGGAGCTTCTTGTCTTTGCACTTGTCTTGATTTGATAACTGTGGCCAATGGATGTGGTTGACATATTTGCTAGTACTTATTTTTATGGTTCAAAGATGACGTTGCTTATGTCAGACAGGTAATGTAGCCCTCGATGCAGTGCAAATATTATTCACAAGGCTGAAGCCTCATTCACATTGAGCTGTAGGCTGCTTCACAGGGACATCTGCATGAAAAACAATAGTGGTTTTAAATTGGATGGTTCACTGTTTGGGTTCTCTGAGATCTCATCCCACCGATTGCAGTATCTGTGCATTCACTAAATCTCCTGCTGTCTCCTCACCTGTGCCTCTCCATAGTGAATGCTTGGACAATACGGCCATTTAGTCTTTAGTTTCTGTCAAGTGGAGGCCTTTCACTTCAAGATGGTTAGATATGATATCTGTGGGTTAGATTTCCATAGCAATGTTATGGTTTAATTTACAGTAAGTCCAATGGTACATGAAGTAAAGGGCTTCACACTCACTTGTTTTTGCCTGTAAATGTTTTATTTTATAAACCTTTAGCGATATGCCTCAGTCCCCCAGTCCCTGCCCCAAACAAGTAGTTTATTGAATCAGAATTGAGGCAAGCTCTATGCCCTTTGTTTTACATTGCTCCGTCTCATTTATGTGAAAATGTATGTCTAAAATTAAGTGAAACTGACAGTGCTTAAAAATGCAGTGCGTAAATGCAGTATATGGTTGATTCCTGCTTTTATTTTTTTATTTTTTTTAGTGACAGATATCATATCGTTAATTATTTTCTTGCAATATATGGCTTATCGCAGCATCACCTGCATCATGGTACAACTGTATCATGGGCAAAGTTTTGATAGTATCGTAGTACTTACAAGTTACTACCGGCAAACTGAACGTAGCTTTCCATTATGCTGTATCTAGACAAACGTTGCACACAATATTACTAAATAGACAAGTTCAAAAATCAAAAAGGCTATAATTGCATGTAAGCACTGTTCATAATTTTATTCAATCTTACATTTTTCCAACTTTTGGTTGATTTGGTTAATGTGTTGTGTTCTATCAAATGTTGGCTGGAGCTTCGCCCTTCGACCAGTAGCGTATCATTTAAAAAATAAATAAAAAATAGACCACATTTAGATTCATTTTTTTGTCATGCTGCGGAGAACTTGCCACTCTCAAATACATTGAAATGCCTGACGAGAAGTTATCATATGACGATAATGTTTGTGGAAGTGAAAGTAAAAGCACTCTTTCTCCAGGTGACGATTCCTATTTCCATACTGGATGATGGGAATGCTACAAGAATATTGTCATTCAAATAGGTTACCTTTTGTTTTTACGTTTTGTGTACTAAAATACGAACGTTAAATTAGATTTATTGATTATATATGAATATACCCACTATATTTACCATTATAACTATTGTACTTATAACCAGTTTCCACATGGTACTCTGCTGATGGCTTTTATTTATAGTGCTTGGTTAACCCTCATGCGACCAACTGGGGTTAAATCTGACCCCAGACTCAGTGAGCACTTTATTAGGTATTTATTAGACTTCTTTTTTTACTTCTGTTGTAGCCTATCCACTTAGTTATGATGCGTTGTGTTCAGAGATGCTCTTCTGCATACCACTGTTGTAATGTGTGGTTATTTGCGTTACTGTCACCTTCCTGTCAGCTTTGACCAGTCTGGTCATTCTCCTCTGACATCTCATTAACCAGGCATTTCTGTCTCCAGAATTGCTGCTCACTGGATTGAAATTTTTTTTTTATTATAATTTTTTTTTAATAAAAAAAAAATATATATTTTTTTTGCACCATTCTATGCAAGACTAGTGTCACAACATACAGTGAACATAAATGTGGTCATGAAGAGTAATACAATGTACATGATACATTTCACAATACAGTATTTTTTAGGTTCATATCTAATGTTTACCATCCAAACTATGTCAGGGGTTACCATAAAGGTTGACAAAATGTTTAAACTGGTCAATTTTGGTGTATTAATAGGCTTCTAATAAGGTTTCAGTGTCAGAGAGGGAAGATAATGTAAAGAAATGATGAAGACAAGGCATATTTTTTTAAACTGTCGGCTTTGGTAATGGAAATGCACATTTAATGACGTTCTCACAGTGACATATACAACAAATGAGCCTAACGTTGCCGTGATAATGATAAAGTGATTAATACAAAATATTTAGCAATCCTGTTTAATCCCTTCAGCCGCATGCCAGAGTGTCTTTATTTCCATTCACTGTTAAAAACGATTGAAAGCAATAAAACTAACGGTTCTTTTTGTATACACTATTTTAAGATACCATTGTTTGCAACAGGTTCCTTATTTCATAACTTGCGATGACAAGACATTGCACGTTATAAAATAAGAAAAAAAAAAAACAAACGTCCTGATAATGTGTGGAATTTGTGCGCACACACTTCCTGATATGTGTGCATGCAGTACTTGTATTGTGTTCTGAGGGTAGTTTTAAAAGGTATAACTTTTTTCCCCCCGCACATGTGTTTGAAATATACATGTTACCTTGTCTAAGTCGGGAGAAAAAAGGTATTTCTCACAATATTGGTGTTTTCCTTGGGGTCACAGTTTTCACACTTTAGAAGTGTTGATTTCTTGGTAATCAAATTAAAATGCGAAGGTTTCTTACTTGATTGATTTGTTTTAACCTCCTGCAACACTATGGTCTTCTCTGCTTGCATTTACACACTTAGCTTGCCCACATTTACTGAAAACAAATCGATTAATGTATTGAATTAGTCGTTACCCTTCTGGAGCAAAAACAAAAACTGCACTCCACAGTTTTTCCCTCCAGAATCACTGCAGAAAACAAAAAAAAAGTTCCTGATGAAGCAAATAATTAGCTTGCAAAACATCTGATTGCTTGCTGGCAAAAGAAAATTAGCTCTCAAAAGGTCAAAAACGAAAGGTGGACGATGGAAACCACATGTTTAATATAGAATGGCACACAGAAATGCTCAAACACAAATATTATGTTGTGCTTAACATTTCAGGATTCATTGACTTTCTACTCTTTCCCCCTTGGCCCCCTTAATTGCTGCGTGCCCTTTATTTAATTTATTTTTATTTGGGGTCCATGTGGCAAAGTGAAGCAAAAAAGGTATAAGTGCCTTCTTCAATATCTTCCATATTTATTTTGACTTGCAATCTTCTTTGTTGATGTAGGACACAAACCTCAAGGTCTGGGGTGCCTGTCTGTTCATTGCTGCGACAGATCTGGAGATCATGACCTTCACGTTCACAGAGGTACAGAAGGCTGTGGATCTAAAGTGAGTGATTAAACGGATGTGATAATGTCAAGGGGTAGTACTTTGTTTCTCAGAGCATCCTTCAATCAATGTTGGGAAGGGTGTCAGCTGAGCAAGTAAATCTAATCGACCAAGACAACAAACTTGCAGTTTTGAAGAACCTATTTACATATCCCTGATTGTCTGAATCCATGTTAAAAATAATTCAACAAATTTAACAAGCACCTTTTAAATTGGTGCAACTGAAGTATAAATGAGATAATTCATCTTGGTTTATGATCAATTCTGCTGTTGAGTTATAATTATTGGGGAGGCATTCGTCACATTACTTTCTTTTCTTCACTTACTTGTTTGATCTTAAAGGCATACTATGCAGGATTTTCACTTTAAAAATGGTGGTGGTGCAACAGACTAAGATGCAGCAGACTTGCGGTTGCAGTTTGTTGCAGTTGCACACCGAGGAGGGTTAGATTCCTGGTCCTGCCAAAAGCTGAGGCATAATTGGCTCGCTGCTCCAGGGGAGGGACTTGGCAGGGTTAGTGGGATCGCTGCATACAGCACCTCGGGCGCTTCTGAGTAACGGCCTAATTGAGATGAGACGGATTGGAGAAGGCGTGTTGCTCTCAAGGTCACAAGATCCTACTGGGCCGCTGAGGGACCGGGTCATAAGGCGGTGTATCTCCAGCTAGCCCTAATTGGATTAGATAGGGTATAATTGGCTACCAAATTGTGAGGGAAGAAGAAAAAAATGAATAAAAATTCACTATATGGGAATGAACATGTGCATCAACCATCGAGATTTATTTTTTATTTTATTTTATTTTTTTAAACCTCACATTGGATATCCGGCAATTTTAATTCAGGTCAATATAGCAAAATTTGTCTGAATTGTTAGGCGCAAGCTGGCGAGATACCTGCACTGCCTATTTAGTTTTAGTCAATGTATGTTACAAAAATTATGTATACTCATTGAAGCATATAGTCATGGACACCCATCATGTTTGTAACATATTTTTTATGAGGCTTGTAATCGATCACAATGTTAAAATAACGGTAATACCACACGGTCGCAGCCATATCATTTAATCTGGTCAAACCAAAGATGTTGGCATGACTATAATTACTCGCATGTTTGGATCTCCCTAGACCAACCCCTAAATATGATGGGAAATTAATGTGTAAATCCAAAAGACTCCCAGACTTTCAGAAGACTAGATGTCTGTTAAAAATGCAACAATTAATTCATGCATTTGAGTATGCATGCTTATGTTACAGAATTGTCCCGGCAGACTAATGGTTAGAAAAGACTGAAATCCTCTGGTGTTAGCAGTAGCTAGCGTCACCACTAGTTAATATTAACTAAAATTAACTAACACAAGCTATAAATACAAACACAAGTACAATACAACACAGTGTCAGTTAAATAACTAGCCAAATGGCCTGTGTGGAGAGGTGGGGTTGAGAATCGGGCATTGACATTTTTGTATACAAACAGGGGTGAGAAATCCTACATCGTATGCTTTTAATATGCAAAGTGTCTTGATGTAATGCTATTCTTAATATGACCATGTTCCATCTTTTGAAATCATTGTTATATCTGCACTAATCTGCACTCTCTGCCCGCAGTGTGAAGGATTTCTTTAACCTTCTGAAGAAGCTGGATGTGAACATGGACACGATCAGCACCAAGGTGAATGGTGCCATGGCCCGTTTGGAGAAGAAGTATGAAGTGTCCCATGCTCTCTTCCAACGCTTCCAAAAGTGAGAGAAACCTTGGATCACACAGCTGGGTGGGAGGGGGCTGGTTGTCAGCTACAGTCTCATGTGTCTTATTTTTAATATTTCTTTATTTCAATTGTTTATTGAAATTGTTTAAAGAAACCTATCTATTCCAATTGCTGATGTTATCTGAGGAAACACCGCACTTAGAATGCAATGTATCTTTCTGAAATGATAGCTCTTTCGAGTCCTGTGATGCAATACAACAGATCCCTGAGAATCTTACCTGTTATCTGTAAACATGACATTCATTTCTACATTTCTACATTTCTATGCAGATCATACTCAAGTCTTTTTGAAACTGTCACTTTTGGAAGCCTGCCTCAAAGATGTAAAAACATGGACGGCCCAAAATTTTCTTCTCCTAAATTCAAACAAATTCAAACAAAGTATTGTTCGATGGCCAAAAGTCTATCAGGAACAAACCTACTGATTTACATCTTGATGGTGTCTCTGTGATTTTGGCTACAGTCATCAAAAACCTTGGGGTCACAATTTTGATCCTTCACTATCTTGAACACACAAAGACTGCTTTCTTTCATTTGAGGAATATAGCTGAAGTCAGGAATTATTGTATGTGCGTTGTTGGTGTTCATGGTGACAATCGCAATTTCTCTTCCACCCTGGAAATTACACCATACTTTCCCCATAGGCTATTACAAGATTTAAAAGACAACTTTACAAGATTATATTTTTACATTAATGTGACCAAAAGGAGTATATAGCTGTAAATTATATTTGAAAATGTATTTTTGACTTTGGCAGGCAAATACATTTTTATTTGTTATTTTATCAATAAGCACATGTGTCATTCATACAATTCATCAGCCTGTATCAAAACACTGTCCCACAGATGAAAATAGACACTCTTCAGCCTCAAATTTAAATAACGAATAACTTATTTAATTTCTTTTTTCTTCCAGATTTTTTTTATTATTTTTTTCTCCCAATTTGGTAGCCAATTGTACCCCGTCTGATTCAATTAGAGCTAGTATTAGATACACCGCCCATACCCTGTCCCTTGGCGGCCCGAAGGAGAACGACACTCCTTCTTCAAGCCGTCTCGTCTCATGCCCGTTGCTGTGATTCCGAGGCGCCCGAGCGCCCGAGGTGCTTTATTGTGCGGCGGATCTACTAACCCTGCCAAGTCCCTCCCTCTGGAGCAGCAAGCCAATTATGCTGCTCCACGTGAGCCGGAGTTGGCTTTTGGCAGGACCCAGAATCGAACCCCGGTGCCCGGTGTGCAACTGCAGCAAACTGCAACCGCAAGTCTGCTGCGTCTTAGCCTGTTGCGCCACCGCGGCTAACTTATTTAATTTCTAATAACTCTGTGTACACTGTGGAGATTAGCCTCAGAATTGTCAGTTAATTTCTAATTAGTTCTAATGGCTAACAGAGCTAGATAACATTATACCCAGCTATATCGCGAAGTGACATTCTCTCTCTCCTTGCACTCACCGACACTTGATAGATCCTCCCTCATGCTGGCCCTGTGAGTACATGAACTCACCACGTTCTATGTTCTTGCAGTTGCCCATGAAATATGAAGCAAATTGGGTGATGGGAACAACACAAAATGTAGCCACTCTTGGCTAGCTAGTCTCAAAGTAGCCATATTTAAAGGGGTATTTGATTTGCCACAGTCTATGCAAAGATGCTTTTAACAGAAAGGCATTGCTGCACTGGCTGTGACATGTAACCTTGGGCAACGGCAGATTTTTAGCTAGACTACACCTTGCAATAATTGAATTCTAACTCATGCATAAAGCTTACCAATATTGATGCAAGAGGACAGATTTTTTCAACATTGGACCTCTTGTTGACGCATTGATTTATTTTAGCGGAACCACTGCATACGGGTAGCGAAAGCTAGACTCACCATTTTACACCATATGCACTCAAGGACACTTGCTGTGTGGCTGTGCAGCAACTGCAAGTCGTCCAAATGAATGGAAGCAGATGCGGATGCGGTAAGTTGCTGATGCAGCACGCACAGATAGATCCATTTGAACTTTGAAAATGTACCTTTCCTGTCTTATTCTTGTGGAGGGGCTGGTTGAATTAGAAAATATTAAAAAGAAACCGTAGACACAGAGTAGACACAAAGTGAGTGCATCTGCCCTCTATTCGCCTTATGTTCTTTGTTGAACGTTTGCAAACATAAGCGAACGGTTTGAAAACACGTACATGAACGGCATGAGAATTTTGGAATTGGAAACATTTTGGAATTTTTATTAAAACCGTTCAACTTCCACTATTTAAAGAGAAACCCTTGCCGCAAACATTGTCTGCTGTTTGCTGAATTTGAACACACCTCTGGTCAAATTAGCGAACCTTATCTATTGCCGATGGTCTCATTAGAATGACCCAGACACAATTAAAGGTAATTTAACCTGCGCCTTGTTACAAGAACAGAATGCAGCCGTTCGAACCAAATGATGAAGTATAGCCTACATCTTCACTCAAGTGTAATCCCACAGTCACTCACTAACGGTTAAACATATTTTCTTCCCACAGCATCATTTTTTCTAACACCATGGCATTTTGCAACTCGGTAATCAAGTAGAGGTTACATTTTTTGGTATTTCAGCGGCGATCTAGCTAGCAAACTAGCTTGGATGCCAAGTGGAAGACAATAACTGCTAAGACATTTCATCGTTGATTATCCACTCGGATTAGTAATGACTTTTTCAGCCAAAGGAGTCATATAACCAGTTAGTTAGGATATTTGTATGTATAAGAATTCATGGTGCCACAACATTTATTTGTTGATTTTGTCCTTGTAGCTCAGAGTTATATTATAGCATTAAAAGTAAGTGTACCAGTGACAGTGATCCGAACAAACATCTTGTATATATTCCATTTTTTCTGATAACCCTAGCCCTAACCCTTGCCTACTTATATTGCAAATCCACCTTGCTCTTGTTTCTGTTGACAACCTTAAATTTTCGTATCTCTTCTGTGTAATAATATTTGGCCAACAAATTAGCAACTTTTCTCTTTACCGATTCGCTCGATTTGAGCAACCATAAACTGAGCAGAAATTAACCGTAATGAATCTGTTATCGCTGTATTTATAGGCTTTGTTGTTCAGCTGAGATTTAAAAAACAATATTTTCGGCAGAAAAATACATTGAGTTCTATGGGCATCTTGTCCTCCAACATGGCAGATGAGTCAAGGTCACATGGTTTGTGACGTGTATTAAGAACAATCCATACAACAATTAAACAGTTCCTCAAGTATCGGGTTGCTTGCTAATTAACTAGGCTCGTTAAAATTGGTGAATAGATTCTGCAGTAGAAATAACGTTATTTGTTTGGAATGTTAGTGTAGCATTTATGCTAACATTTTTGCTGGTATTTCAAAATACAATGCATTCATGTATTGATATTATGCATTTAAAATGATGTTTGGGTGTTATGTCAATACAAGTAAATGTTGTGTTTTAAAATAATGCATTTTACAAGCAAGATTATAGAAGCTGGTTAGGGGAGAGGAAGTTTTTGTAACTCAATCAATACATCCCATTTTTAAAACAGTTAACCAGTTAACTGATACTGCTTATGACCGGGTCTTATCTTTTTTCTTTTTTTTTCTGGATAACTAAGGAATTTAATTGCATTTTCAATCTTTATTTTGGGCCATCTCAATAGTTAAATGTCAACATTGTAAGATAATAGTAAGTCAGCCTAATTCTGTAAATATGCTGCTGTTAAGACGGTTACAGACCGTTACAGATGGGGTTGTGCACTCACAATTCTGTGGTCATGCAATATTTGCCTGATGTAATGTAACACCAGGTCTATTTTACCATAGGCGACTGGTCTCATGATTTTACTTTCATGCAGTGCAGGCCTCTGTACAATTTTATGTATGTAACGTTAAGCTTGCATTTTATCTGCCAATGCATTTTATATGGCGCCATTTTTCGCTGAAAGCAGGGAATTTTCACTTTATGATAATGTATTGTGGTATTGACGCCTTTCACTGCCACTTTTTTTGTTGCACATTAAATGACATTTTTCTCTTCAAACTCAAACACTTATTGTATAAACTATTTTTCAAGATTGAACTTCAATTTAAATTACTGAACTAATTTTGTTGCATAACCATTGTTTTTGAAACGGGTACAGGGATTGAGCTGGCCACTCCTTTACCTCAATCCTTTTTGTCTGGAACCAAGATGTTGCTCGCTTACTTGTGTGTTTGGGGTCGTTGTTTTGTTGAAACCCATTTCAGGGGCATTTCCTCTTCGGCATATGGCAACATAATCTCTTCAAGTATTTTGATGTATTCAAACAGATCCATGATCCCTGGTATACGAACCCAACACCGTAGTATGAAAAACATCCCCATACCATGATTTTTGCGCCACCATGCTTCACTTTCTTCACCGTGTACTGTGGCTTGAACTCAGTACCTGGGGGTCATCTGATGTACTGTCGATGACTACTAGACCCGAAAAGAACAGTTTTACTCTCATCGGTCCGCAGAATGTTACGCCATTTCTCTTCGGGCCAATCGATGTGTTTAGCCGATTCTGCAAAATACAATTTTTTCAACAATGGTGCTTTATGGTGACTTCTTGCTGATAGCTTAGCTTCGATCAAACGTCTTCTGACCGTAACAGCACTTACAGGTAATTATAGATCATCTTTGATATTTCTGGAGCTGATGAATGGCTGAATCTTTGCCATTCTAACTATTCTTCGATCCAATTTAACAGTAGTTGTTAGTTTTCTTCCGTGTGTTTGGGTTTTTGTTGCCATTTTAAAGCATTTAAGATCATTTTAGCAGAGCATCCGATCCTTGCTGCACTTCTTTGTTTTCCCCTCTCCAGTCAACTTTTTAATCAAATTACGTTGTTCCTCAAACAATGTTTGGAACGGCGCAGTTTACTTAGCAATTCAGAAGGAAATATATTTTATAACAATGTGTGAAACATTTGCTTCCCTTCTTCCTTAATAAAGGACAATTAATGACACCTGTTTTTTCGCAAAATGAATGAATTCTGCAATTCAACTCTGCCCTGCTATTGTTTTGAACATGCCCCTTTCAATGAATGAGTCAATTACTCAGAACAAGTGGTGTGCATGTCATGAAAGTTGGGTCTGTTGTTTTTCTATTACACTACTACATCTGCAAATAAAGTATTTGCCATGCAGAATTATCACTACTACTAATAACGGTGGTGTATTGCTATTTCTTTTTATAACACAACTGTATTTTTCACTTCTCGCTCTGCGGCACATAGATTGATTGATTATCAATTTAGCTTGTTCTAAAACTATCGTGTAGGCTTATATAATGTAACGAAATGAACTAATTAACCATAATTATGTATTCACTACTCTCCAAATGTTAAGGAATCCTGCATTTTGCGAACAAAGTTTGTGGGATGTATGGGTGGAGGAGGTCCTTAAGATGGGGGGCGGCGAGCCCATTTAAGGCCTTAAATGTGAGGAATACTACTTTGAAATCAATGTGATATTTCATAGGTAGCCGATGGAGAGATGCTAATACTGGGGTGATGTGCTCCAAGCATTTTGTTCTCATTCGAATATGAGTAGCTGCATTTTGAATGAGCTGCTGGGGCATTAATGAGGCATTTGCACATCCTGATGAGGGAATTACAATACTCCCATCTGGATGTGCCGTGGAGTAACTTTTCTGCATCCTGAACTGATTTGAGTTATTCCTCAAGTGAAAGAAAACTATTCTAGAAGTGCTATTTATGTGTGTTTCAAATGACACCAAGGTTTTTGATGACAACTCAAAGCCACAGACACCCTGGAGGTGTAATGAAATGTCATGCATTTTGTTTCTGATGGACTTTGGGCCAACAACCAATATTTCTGAGTTATTTCTGAGAAACGTCTGGGCCATCGATTCTTTTATGTCTTTGAGGCAGGCTTCCATGTTTGATAGTTTCACAATGGAGTCAATTTTGGCTGATATGTACAGCTCGGTATCACCTACATAACAGTGGAAGTTAATGCTATGGTTGCGGATGTGTTATGTTGCCAAAAGGTAACGTTTAAGGAGAAGAGCCTAGGTCCGGGCACGGATCCTTGTGGTATTCCTCATTGGTAGTATAAACAAATTGATGTTCTGATAGGACTTGAACCAGCAGAGGGCCTGTTCACTCAGGCCAACAAGATTTTTGAGTTGGTCTATGAGAATAAGATGATCGGTAGTATCAAAGGCTGCACTTGGGTCTAGAAGGGTCTAGAAGTAAGGAGATACAGCCATTGTCAGAGGAGAGGAGTAGATTGTTTAGAGCAGATGCCTTTTGGACAGCAAGATTCCTTTTGAGTGAGAGAGACCTAATGGTTGTTGCCCGATGGACAAAAATAAATAAAATAATCGTTTTTAAAGAAAATTTCAAGGCAAAAGTGTCATAATTTGACAACATATCTTTTCTCCACAATCGAATATTAGCAGCACACAGATGAAAAAATACGTTTTTGGGCACCAATCACGTCTAGAAGCAAGTTGAATATGACCAATTGATGTCTGTATCCAATGGACTCGCAGTTGCTGGTTTAACTCACCATCAGCATATAAATATAAAAGACCATAGACCTGCTTGTTGAGTGCACGATCTAGCATTCGAATGTTTGGCTGGAGAGATATTAAATGTATTTTAAAGAAATGACTTCGATACACAGCTCCTGGGTGACGTTACCGTTACGTGCAGATCTAGCATCAGATTTCCAAACCCTAATTCAAGCTCAAAATTGTAACCTAAAATATAAAGCGAAGATTATCCTGATCATCATTTGTGAAATGAGTTATCGCACAGAACAATGTTATCAATATTTCTAGTCTACTGTATCTGTAGATAGTTTTAGTGGAGTTTGTGCACTGTACTTGAAACATAGTCCTATATTACAAATACAACACTCTGCTGCCTCTACTGTTGGAATATTGCAAGTATTTCAAACAGCGATGGATTAGTGCTCACAGTTGGCACCTGGTGGTGGTTGTGCAAACAAGTAGTAACTGTGGAAAAACTAAAAGATGTATGCAAATTTGTTGCCAGGCAGATCTCACAGGGGGCACGTGCCAAATGAAACACAAAATCACCGTATTGCCCCAGGGGAGGATTGTCTCCTGCTTAGTCTAATCAACTGTACGTTGCTAATGGATTAATGGATTAATGCCATGGAAATGGAATGGAATGGAATGTAATGTCTTCAATCTGTCACATTATGTTTGTGTAAACTTTAGCTAAACAAACATTGTTACAATTGTAATGTATCTGCAGGACATTTATAACAGGTGTGGTACAAATTGGAACAACGAAAAGTAAATGCATGAATTGTTAATATCTGCATTATTTTCCAAAAACACTTGGTTCAAATGAGCATATTCTGCATTGATGTTTATCCTGCAACCAATTAGGAATGCAGTTTATTTGTAGTTTTGGACTTCTGTATAGGTTTGTTTTGTCCGCATGGTGTTAAAGGGCACTGTTGTCCCTCTACTGTTGGAACCTGCGAGTATTTCAGACTGCTGTGGCTTTGTGCTCACATAGGTTGTGTGAATATAAATATACTTTTTCCCCTACAGTAGCTACTTGTTGTTCACACAACCTATATGTGAGCACAAAGCCACTGGCCAGCAGATTTCCTGAGGGCGAGCACCAATACACAAACCCACTGTATGCTTCTTCATCTAGGATTTTCTTCTTTTGATTTTCATTCCGATTGTCTTGCATTCTCTCTCCTCTTTCAGGATGTGTGGGAAAATTTACGCTGATGCTTCTGACTCCAGGTAAGTTTGTGAAAAAAATACACACTTAAATTGTGTTCCTTTTATTTTATGAAAAATATATGTAAAGGACCACAGAATCAGGAGGGAGGACTAAGGTATAAGGTAATTATATTCTGTGGTCCTTTACATATATTTTTCATACAGAATAACAAAATAATAATAATCCTAGGTTGTCAGCATTATGTCTTCCTTGTTTTTGTCTCCGCCCTTGTGGAAAAGTGTCTATAAGAGTCTCGTACAAGATGTCTGATTAAAATCATAATGCCAGTAAGCTCTCACTTTCAAATTTCTTTGCAAATAAATATCAAAGTTAAACTCAAGTATATTGTTCTTTTACTGTGGATCTGTTTTATCAGACAATGCTCACCTGTGATGTGTAGAAAATTTCCCAAACAATATGTTGCTCTCCAAGCACAGGATTCAGCAATTGAATGACAGAAGCTTTGATGCAAAATGCTTCTGTCACACATACAATCAATCAATACAATGCATGGTTTGATGAAGAAGATAAAGGCTGCAGGTGGGGATGGATAATTGTGGCCGTTAGTTTGAGAAATTATAGGTTTAGTCTATAACTTCACTGAGAATGCCTGTCATATTTTCAGTTTTTCACTGAAACCAAGATGTTGAATACACTCTAAATAGTCTACACACCGGAGATGCATAAAACAATTTTGTGAAAAGTGTGTTCCTGCTCGCACTCTTTTATGGAATTGTTAAATCAGAGGAGAGACGGTGTGTATAATAGCACAAGCACATGCATTACAAGAGTTTGCCGATCGTTATGTTGGCTACCTTGATATATAGTTGGAAATTTTGTATTTGATGACACATTAAGGTAATTAGGCGACATGGTATTATTTCAAGTTGTCTAGCAAAATATTCTGTCAATATTGTGGAGAAACTGATCTACAATCGTTTCATAAATGCAGTACGGGAAAATGAGAATTAAACTTGGGCAGTTAAAATAGACTAATGCTAGTTTACCAGTGCTTTATTGCAGTCGAGCATTAGGCCATCAAACCAAGTTTGCCTGATTTTTATTAATTTTTTGCTCAGTATCCTATTTATGCTTACATCCGTACATAGACTTCATGCACACAGCTCCAAGAAGCCACTCAAATCTGTCATTTACATTACTTAATATAATCCTTATGACTGTCAGATGGAAGCCTAGGCGAGGAACATAACGTAACCCTTGTTTAGGAAGCTAGACTATATGCCGGAGGATGCAACTTTGGATATGTTAGTCACAACAAATGACCTATGCAATAAGATCTGAATCCAAATGGACTAATTTGGACATATACATGGTTTTCCCTGCCCTTACACAACTTTGGTGCTATTTTGCACAGCGCCTGAGCCGAATGAATGGGAAATATATTTTTTTTTAAATAAATACAAATAAAAATCTACCTCATAAACATCCGTTGTAGTGTCTGACAGTCTGTCAATGCACAATCTCCTCAGCGGCTTGCAACGGTGTATCTGTTTCCTCTATCAGGCACACCCAGCCCTGGCAATTTTGTATCCTTGAAGCGGCAACTCTTTATCGCACCCTAGGCTAAAGTGTTAAGTTTGTAAATGAAAACCCGTGGAGCCAGAGTGCCATTATTCTAAAATCAACTAGCCTACTAGTTAATGTAACGTAATAATGACTATCTGGATACCTTTCTAGCTTTCTTCTCTGCGAGCAATCTGCATTTGGACAGTTTTGCTTGGTGACTACTGGGATCCATAAAAAAAGGCGACATCAACGGTTTCTTTTCATAGCACATCCACATACAGTGAGTCTTTAGCTAAGGGATGTATGAATGGATAGTTAACATTTTTCAGACCCATGTTTGCTGAGTTTCTCATCACAAATTATGTCATCAATTGGGGACATGTCAGCCTCAAAGCACTCCTATATTGCACTCCTCACTTGCCATTTGTTTAATTAGCCAAAAACTAGCCAAATAACATTGATTTAAATAACAATCCATAAACCAAATCAAATGAACTTGTCATGTTTATTTTCTTGCATAGATTCATATTCTGTAATGGAAAAAAAAAAAAGGTTCGTTTTAATTGCCTAAACCAATGGAAAAGATACGCTGCTTGGCTGAATGCACTGACGGCAGTACAATTTCTCAGGGTTGCCAATGACAGGTGCACCACCAGTTTACCATTTCCCTCGTTTCACTCTCAGCTGATACATTTTCAGCAAGTTACGCTCCCTTTCTGCCAATGTCCTCTCAATCTCAACTTCAGTTGAAAAATTTATGTCATCTCTGTCACTCAAAATTCTTTAACCACCAGCCAGAAAGTAACAGTACTGAGGTCCAACCTAAATCAGCCCACGCTTAAATCTGCTTATGCAGATGTCAGCACTGTTTACAATTTATCCATTTAGTTAACCCAAAGCTGGTCTGGAGGTTTTACACCAACAGAAACAGGACGGTCAAATGCTCAAAAGAAGACTGACATCTTGCCAATAGGTTCTGTTAATATTATTAGCTACATACAATTGATTTAAAATAAATCTTATTGTCAATCGAATTCACAAATATGGTAATGACATTCATGGACAATAAGCTGGCAATGCTCAAGTTGGCAGTGGCTTCATTGAAGATGTTGAAATTATGATATTGCAACAGTTGGCTTGCTAGCCAATTTCGACAAAAAAGAAAATTGTTCACAGTTATGTTGATTTAGAACTGTGATTAAGCTGCTTTTGATGGCCAAACCAATTTGGGAAAGTAACGCAGCCCTCCCAGCCAATCAGAATTGATAGAGTATTTAACCAAGCAGTTGTATAAAATGGAATAGCAATGGCTGGTTTAACTCACACTCAGCATATAAATAAACACAGCCAACACATAGCAATTGAACAATATTATGTATTATATAGACCTGCTCATTAAGTGCACAATCTTGAATTCTAGGAGAGTTATGAAATGTATATATTTTTTTTAATTACTTTTGGTGTCTCATTGGCCTTCACACACAGTTCCAGGCTGAAGTTGTCCTTCCGTGCAAATCAGATTTCCCAACCCTCATTTTAGCCTACAATAAAATGCTAAGCTGATCCTGAACATCATTATTTGTAAAATGAGTTGCCTCAAATTATCAAATATTTTAGTTAAATGTATTTTTAGATGGTAGGCTAGTTTTAGAGTTCATGGTCTGTTCGTTCTTCAAACCTTAACACTGTGCTGCCCCCTATGGCAGATATTGCTCACCTGGTGGTGGTTGTGCAAGCAACAAGTAGTTGTTGTGGAAAAACAAAACTGAAAAATATGCACTGCCGCCACCTGGCAGAAGCACCAAATGAATTACGAAACCACTGTATTTGCTTTAATAATTTGATTACAGTGAATTCTCTACGTAATTCTAAATTATTGTTATTATTATTAATTTTTTTGGTAAAATGGTTCAGCAGTCATCATGCAAAACATTGACAAGGCTCTGCTCACTTCCAGTTTAAACCACTTCAAATTACGGAGACAGATAATCTAGTTGGTTAAGCGGATACAGATACAGATAATGCTCTCTCACCCATAGTTAAGGCTTTACAAACCAAACAATCGAAAGTACAATTGTTTGGAACTGGTGTCATCTCATATGATGGCTTCTCATTTCTTTAGGCCTCGTTTCCTTCACTGGTAATTTTATGTGTTGTGTAATGGGTCAGATTTACCTGAATAGTTGGTGATGACAGATGGGAATATTTGTTTTTACCGTATGTCCATACTCTTCTTCAGTAGGAAGGACAGTCCAGATGGGAAGCGGATCATTTGCACCTGCTGGACACTCTTTCTCCTAGCTAAAGGTATGTCAGTCTGTCTTCTGTAATCCCCTCCCACCAGTCATCCCTCTTGATGCACCTTGTGGGTTTAACAAAGCCAATGATCATTTGTAAATGAGATTGATTGTAATTCAGAAATATTTAGATTCTTATATAGGGAACAATGTCTATCAAAATTTGAAATGTTCAACTTTTCTTTCAGTCCTTTATTAAGGTGATGTAATGTATACACATGCAGCTTGTACTATACTGCAACCACTAAATGCTGTTTATCATTCTGCACTGATAGTTATTACTCTGGGGACAATTATGGTACTCATGGTACTTATGGTTAAAAAAAACTCCTGGTTAAAAAAAAGTTGCATGGGACTCATGTTCTGTAAGAAGAGATGACCAATTTATTAATCCCTCATTCAGATTTCGCCCTTATCACACACTTTCCCAAAACTCGGAACTTTTGCCAAGTCCAATTTGTGATGGGTAACAATTATTTGAAATTGTATGCCCCACAAACCCTGAACACATTAACTTTGACCTCATCCTTTGTTACAATGGAGTATAATAGTTTTAAAAGTACAATAGGTAATTTCTGACTCTGAACGGTCAAGAGAGGAATTGCAGCAACAAACTCCCTCAAACCACACCACTTTCTTTCCACAATCTATGAACATAATGCGGAATATAAAGCGTTATTATACAGTTCAGTGTTCTCGTGCACTGCTTTGGAAAGCTGACAGTGACAAATGCAACAGAGCCTGCTGTCTTTTCGTCGTGTTCTAGTAAGAAAATGTTTGCTGAACATGTGACTTCTTGCTACACAACTCTATTTATATTTTTTGTCTTTTTGAAGTTTTCTCTTTAGCTAACCAACTATTTTGTGAGCAAGCAAGTTATTTGGCTACGTAACTAGCTGGCTATATAACTAAGGTATGATAGTCTACCACAAACGATGCAACTGTAACTTACAGTTTGAGAGAAATAAAGGTTTAGCTAAACACGGATGATTGAACACATAAAGTTGCCCAAATTGCACTCCTGACCAGCAATCGCTGCAACTCTGCATACTATTGCTTGTCTAGTTAGAAAAACAATACCAGTTCGCTATCAATAACAGCAAGCAAATTAACTATTACTAGTTAGTTTCCTGAATTTACAAATCCACCTGAGCTTAAATTATTTTTTTTGTTTTGATACAGAGTGACGGCCCGATAAATGTACACTTTGAAACCGACTACAAACACAGGTAGAAAGTGAGTCAACATGTCAGTGAGCCTTTTTCCATGATAGGAAGGGTTTTACATTGCTCTTGTAACAATGTTTTAACACAAAAGTCTTACCTATTGTACCATTAAACTGACTGGCCACCGGGCTGCTTTTGAATGCACTGATTGGCTGAGGCAGAACGAAGTGCGTGGGTGATCAGAGCATGGTAGTCTTGTGCAGTTGGCTACCATGGCAGCAGTCTTACTCATTAGAGCCTCTTGAACATGAGACAAGAATCATTTCAGCTTTTATTTCCTGGTATTTAAACAAAGTCAATGAAACACTTGATCGCGTATCCCTTGCTTGTAGCATAGTGGTTAAGGTACGTGACTGGGACCTGCAAGGAACCTGGAATGTCAAACTGTACAAGCAAGCTCTCGCATGGCCCTGATGCCCTGAGGAGAGTGAAGACAGTACGTTGTCCTCCGAGTGACGTGCCTGTCACCAACCTCTTTTCACAACATTGTCGCAAACCTCACACATGAAGGGGACATAGGAAAGTCCTGAGTTTAGTTGAGTTGGAGGTGTTACACAAACAATCTTGGTGGAATTCCAGCCCCCCCCCCCAGGTAAGTGAATCTGCCAAGTCTGAATAGGGCCCTACGTTCACAGAAAGTATGCAAGTGATTAAACCTTGTCAGAGTTGTTCCAAAATCTATAAATGCACCACTGCCAGTTCAACACTGTACAGTTGTCTCCAGGTTTACCTCAATCTCCTTCCAACCCTCAAGACAACTGTCTGTCCTGCCCATGTCTCTGTTGTGTTCAGGAAGGGTGCTGCAGGTGGAGGATGACCTCGTGATCTCCTTCCAGCTGCTCATGTGTGTGCTGGAGTTCTGCATTCGACACAGCCCTTCCTCCATGCTCCTGCAGCCCTACAGTAAGCACCACCCCAATCCTATTGCCTCCATCCCCAACACACACTGCTACAACCAGGGATTGAACACTGAAACTGGGAAAAAAAGGAATGCATTTTTGCAGGAACAAAATGGAAACAAAATCAATATTAGGCCCATTCCATGTCAACTCCATGCAGGATTCCTTTAATTTATAAAATTTTTGCTTTATACACCGCTTGGTTTTTGTGCAAGAGCTTTCATTTGATATTTGATATCTTCAGAGTACTTCATAGAGAGGACTTCAAATCTGCTTTCAGAAACAGGAATCTCTTTTTATTTTTAAGATATTGGGCCTTAACCCTCTCGGGTCTGCAACATGAAATCAACTTTCCTTTCTATTTGGATGATTCATTTTGTGAGATTTTGCCATACAGATGCCATGAACATATTGGCAGAAACCTTAGAATCTTGACTTCGCAATGCCCCTGTTGACACATAATATTAATAGTTTTAACATGTTTTAAATTGGATGAATACGACCACTGCGATTTCTTAATCTTTACTCATTAATATGTTTTGGGCAAACTGAATTCCAGCCCATTTCATTCAAATTGGAACAAGGCGATAATTATTCTCTGGCAGGGCAGCGCCAATACCATGCATGGGAATGCCAAATGTGAAGCATGATACAATGACATACAGAAATATAGGCTATTCACTTTTGAGGTAAACATTTTTCATCACGGAACACGTTTCATGAGTAACTGCATTTCTTCCGTGTTTACTACAACTTTCTCCAGCTTCCTTTCAATATTCTGCAATATGCAATATGTTTGTGAATGGCATCTTCATTGTATGTAGTTTGTGTGGTGATTTAAAAAAAATGTATTTGTTTCTGTCTTCTAAATCGCTCACTGAGTTTTGCTTTGTGGAAAGGCTTTGTCTTAGAGATAGGGAGGACTCCAGGTGTGAAGGCCAGGCCAGGTGTGAAAAGCCTACTTACCTGGCAGGACCGCATACCACAAATATTCATTGAAGAAAGGCCATTAGCCCTCCCATTGTCAACTGGTGCTGAAAAGTAGGAGTGACAACAATAGGCTTTTGTAATTTATTTTATATTTCTAATTGAAATACCCAAGACCTTTTGTTACAATAGATTAGTTTGTGTTTATACAGCATTTGTGCACATATTCAAAACTACTATTTACAATTTGTGTGATTCTAAAGCAATTTACAACCAACATATGATTCTGACTTACTTACTGCTTGCATAATATTGTGGCTGAGTTTGTGCTATAAGATATGAAACACTTTGGAATGACTGTATATAATATTGATTAAAATGACACAAATGTCAGAGCATGGCACAGTCACCTCATTTTGCCCTCAAACCCCAGAGGGTTAAAAGTGATATTTTTTGATGTGGAAGTTGGTCTGCTTGTTCGTGGCTGGAAGAGGGCTGATATTTTGGGCTGGTTTTTATCTTTCCTGACAATGCGAGAGACAGTAGCTCCTTTCAGAAATGTAATTTGCCGCTAGGCTACTGATAAATGTTGAGAAACCAATGTTCAAAAGTCATGAATAGCATGAGAACTATTATCTTTCTAATTAGTGAAATGTGACGCAGGTTATGCTGCATCTCACTTATCAACGCCGACATCAAGATCTTTAGCAAGATATTGAGTGACCGAATGGAATCAGTTATCCCCCACCTTATCCACCCAGACCAAACAGGATTCATTAAAGACAGGAACTCATCCTGCAATATGTGCCGCCTACTCAGTTTAATAATCCACCTACAACAAAATCAAATTGACTCCAGAATGTTATCTCTTGACGCATTAACGAAGACCTTTTCCGCTGGATAGCATTACCATTAGCCCAAATAGGCAGAATCAATACAGTAAAAATGACAATTCTTCCAAAAACGAACTATCTATTCAACATGATCCCCACCCAACCGCCCTCAAACTGGTTTAAAACTTTGCACTCACTCATCACAAAATTTGACTGGAAAAACAAGAAACCAAGAATAAAACTACCTACCCTACAGAAACCAAAATCAACAGGTGGTTTAGATGCTCCAAAATTTCCACCGCTATTACCTTGCAACTCACCTAGAACAAACAGAATGTAAAGAGTTATTAATCAGTGACCTACCCTGTCTTAGCAAATCCATTTCAATACTGCCACTTCAAAAACCCGGCCATTGTCAGCATGGTGGAAATCAAATAATATGATTAATTTCACACTCATTCCATGCACACTAACTCCAATATGGCACAGCCATATTTCTTAATAATCTTCCAATAAAGGCATAAAATGGAGGGATAAAGGCATCACCCACTGTCATCATCTTTTTTTCAACACAGTACTTTCCTTTGAACAGCTGATACTTCAATATAAGCAAAGACCGATAGCTGCAATATATCAAGCTGATAATTACCCTGTGTCCATCTCCTCTAATAGCCAGTATCAGTAAAATAGCAACTCTCTAAAATCTACAAAGTCCTATCTACATCAGAATCCACAATATCATTACCAATAGAAAAATTGAAAAAATACCTACATTTCAACCCTGAAAGCAACTTGTGGACTCAAATCTGCCAATCCACATTCAGCATGTCAAAAAACATAAATCTACAACTTATCCAATTCAAGGTATTACATCGTACACATATCACAGGTCACAAAATTCATGCAGTGGTTTTCTACTAATTCACAGCTCTGTACACAACGTCAACTTCACACCAGACAACTATATCTATGCCCTATGGTCCTGCCTCCAGCCCAGAGTTTCTGGGTTGATATAACCACTAAATTATCACAACTTACGACTTACAATATACCACTTACCCCATCCACATGCCTGTTCCGCCCTCCAAACATTCCAGCCAACAAAGTGCAAACAACTGTTAGCATTCTTCACTGACCCAGCTAACTGTATTACAGTGTATACTCTAAATAAATGTATAGCTAATCTGCAAAAGCCAGAAACTGTAGTAGGCTATATTTCCAAATGTTCAAGTTTTCTGGTATTGTTGAGCCCCCAAAGTCTAGAAAATATATATTTATTTATCTTTTACAATCAAGATAGTATCATGTGGGCATCAGATGCTTATCTTGCTCTCACCAGATGCTTATCTTGTTCCCACAAGATGCTAAAAAATGACTTGTATTTGTTCATTATAGTGATCTATCTTTATAAGATCTACATTGTTTTTCTGAGCTATTCTTCTCCTAGTTAAATTGTCTGAGCGTTGCTATTTCATGCAACGTTAAATTGTTACCATGGTAATGCATGCGCAATGTGGATGCATGCATGTTTGTGTGTCTGTGCAATACCAATAATATACCCTGAATGATTGCATATGCATGTAAAACTTTGTATGTAAGATGTGTTGGACTGAGATCTTAAATGGAGAAACCCCACCCAGCCAAGTTAGTATTTAGATTTTCTTAACTGATCCGACTTCGCTAACTAACGCTATCAATCGGTTGCTTTGGAATCTTAACAAACAACAGCTAACTACTCTAGCTATATAAATAGTCAAACCAATGTCATTCTAAAATAAATTCTCTGCTACAATGCTTTATGAAGACTATGAATAAGTCATGTTGGCTAACATGAGCAGTGAGCTATGTGTTGGTTCAATTCAGCTTGTTTACACGGTCTAATAAAATTTGTCTGCGGCCAGTTAGCCCTCAATAAATGTGTAATTTAAAAATAAATAAATAAATAAATAACGTACCCACTTTGTAAGTCATGACTGCTAAACAAAATACACTAATATTTAAATATGAAAAATAATTCCCATACTTCCCATTCTGTGCTACACCTGGGCTCTCAGTATTGAAAATGGTTCTTGGCTCACTGTTCCAGTTTTTCTTCTATACTACGGTGGAATGAACAAACATTTTTCTCTCCAATTATTACAAACTACTGACATGTTATTGTCTTAAAGTTGTTTTATTTGCTTTCAGCGTATTTATCTGTAAGCAATTCATTGCAGTCTTCCTGTTTAACACAAGGCACAGTCATACTTTGTCACCAATAACAAGTGAACCTCCCTTCCCCACAGAAAAGGCTACAAACATGGGTCAGCCCATGACTCGGACATCACGGCGCAATCACAGCAAAGCCAAACCCTGCTCCCCTGAAGTGAACCTGCATCTTCTGCAAACCCTCTGCGAGGAGAATGAGTGCAGTATGGATGAGGTGAGACTGAACGCTCTTAAGATAGGAATGGGGAACAGCTGACCTCTCTGTGCAAGCTCCGAAGTCCAAATCCGAGTGCCGGGTGTAGGAGTTGAAAAAGGAGGGAGCCATTGTTGTCGCTCAAGTGAATAAAAGTGAATAAAAAATTATTTATGCCGATTGTCACCCTAGATCAGAGGTGTTCAATCTTATCCTAAAAGGGCCGGCATGGGTGCAGGTTTTTGTTTTAACCCAGCAGTAACACACCTGATTATACGAATGAACTTATCGTGGTCTTTAATCAAGACCTTGATGAGTAGAATCAGATGTCTTAGTCCTGTGCTAACACAACAACCTGCACACACACCGGCCCTTTCTGGATAAGATTGGACACCCCTGCCCAAGATGATATTGGGATGTTATATACCGTGCAATGTAAGTATTCTCCTCTTTATAACAACATATGAAACTAACCTAAAAATAAACATTTGTTTCTGGGTCAATTTGACTCAAAATGATGGAGCAGGTCACATGTGTTTGTTCAGTTTATTGTTTATCCATCAACTCTAAACCGAGCACTGGTTGTGTCCATACTGTTGTTGATAGCCGACTAACTGCCGAGCTGTGTCAAACGTAAAATTTCCCAAGATGATTTTGATGGAAAACTGTTTTCACTATTTGGCTACACATCACCAGTGTCCAGTTATCCAAACTGAAAAGCCCTAAAAATAAATGATATTGCCATTAGTATTGTTTGACTTGGAGAACAATGCTTGTCCTAGCTTTTATCCTGTGAAAGTTTATTGCTCCCGCCGTTGCAGTATTGACTGAACCTTAACTTGACATCATGCCGGGGTTGACGTCGCGTAAGTGTCCTGTACCTGGGAAGTGTAGTTCAAAGCCTTGCTGTTCAAATACTTTTGGAGGGGACTGTGTGCCTTATGTGTTTATTTTTATTTGCATTACAAAATTGTGCACATTTTAGCAACGCAACGCAAATTAGACTGGAGTCGAAATAGCTGCATTGTGTAGATTGTTGCCACATCTTGAAGCGCATGTTTTCTTATTGTTGATTATTCTGAAAGCTAACCCAGTATTTATTTGCATTACGAAATTGTGCACATTGCAACAATAGGGTGGTGTATCTTTTGTACTCATGTAGGCTAGGGTACTGAGTGATTCAATTAATGGATAAAATGATTAAATTGAAATCATGATTTAATACGTAAAGACTGTGTTACTTGCCAATTGATTAGTCCTGTTTGCACACTTTTTTTTCCAAGAGAAATTCATTAACACAATTTGAGATCAATGATTAGTTTAAAGAAAAGTTTTCGCCCCCACCAATTTTGAGCTCAGGAGGCACCACGGAGGACTGATGCAATGACTTACAATGTAATTTGTTCTGTAGACTAATCATTTTCCCACTGTTTTGGCGCGTTTGCATTATGATGATTATTATTATTAAATGCGCCCAATATTTACCCTACATCCTTTGTGGACGTGTGTTGCTGTCATTAGCCTATAGGCCTATGTTGTTACTGGTTGGTCAGCCTATGATTTCTTGAAGAACATTAATCATGGGTCATGAACATTGCATTTTTACTTTACTGTAAGGGTAAATGGGGAGTTAGTTGCCTCTGTCAGTAGCTGCAATTTGTTTGTGTTATGAGCCAGAGCAATTGCCGATTCGCAATGCTCATAAACTAGACGTCCTGACAAAATGAACTTTGCATTGTAACATTCCCCCTAATGCATTGAAAACAAGCACATTGTCATTAACATAACCAAGATAACAAAGCTGCCGAACCTATTGTGCTTTTCACACCTCTTCCCCTCCCTACCTCACCACTTTGATTAGCTTGTGTATTCCATAGGGTGTACTAGCACTTATGTATAGTTGTTGTAGTATTCAGGGTGTTCTAGCTGCCAACCGTGGTATGCTAGTTGATAAGTTGACTCTTTAAGGGTTCCAGTTGTATCTATTGCCTCTTTTCGACCGGGAGTTCCTGGGAATTTAACTCCCAGGAACAAGTACGCAATGAACAAAAGGTTCCTTCAGCCTGCATTTCCACCGGGGGCTAAAGACTAAAGGGATAAAGGGAGTTTACGCAAATTAGTCTGAAGAAAAAAAGAACAACGTAAGCGTTGCAAAACGCCGGTCTTTTAGCTATCGTTAAATAGCTATCGCTACATAATCGCTTGCTAGCGGGCAGACCGGCGTAAGCATTATGTGCTCGTACAGTAAATTGATGTGTGGCAACACAGAACGCCGTTAGCTTAGCTCGCTAGCTAATCAATATTTTTGCTGGGTACTTGGTATGTCCAGCCTTATAAGTCCAAAGTCCCTGGTTACTTTTTCATAGTTTCAATGGATTTTGACAATAGACATGTCAGACTTCAATCATGTTAACGCTCTCGAGCGTGCGTCAAAGTTTAGGTAGCAAATAACAGTGCTGTATCCTTCTGACGTAATTTACATGTAGCTACAGAACTGTCCGATCACGCCGAATCACTGATAGAAACAAGATGAATTAATGACGATTCAGAAAATGTCTAACTTTTAAAGATTTAAATAAATCCTATGGTGGGAAAATTCATTTTCCCCATTGAAATTAATTGAAATGCCATTAATCCGTTCAGGCCCAAAAAAACCACCCCAATTTTTTTGTTACGTGTTTTTAAATAAAGAAAAATAGCACTGTATTGTATGAAAACAAAATAAAACATAATGAAAGAGAATGTAATAAATAAACTGGTTTTATAAAGTGTAATTACTGTACGTACCTTAATTGCTCCATTTTTTTTTCCCACTTCAGTTTCGTTTAACTTAATCTTCGCCACTCTTTCCGCACTTTAATTGAAATGCTATTAATCCGTTCCAGCCCCCGAAAAAACACCCCATTTTTTTTGTTACGTGTTTTTAAATAAGAAAAATAGCACTGTATTGTATAAAAACATAATAAAACAGAATGTAAAGAAATAAACTGGTTTTCCTTAATTGCTCCAATTTTTTTTTTTTTTCACTTCACTTTCGCTAAACTTAATCTTCTTCACTGTTTTTTTTTGGCTTTTTCGCCACGCTTTCCCCACTTTCATCTGCAGGGTGTTTCAATAAAAACCTGTCCAAGGAGGTTTGTTTCTTCCTCCCTTTCAGAATGTTTCGGAAATGAGTTAGGCAGGTGTCATTAAATGGCGCCGACGCATGACCAGTTGCAACCTTTTCCGGGTGTTTCCTTTCAATAAACTATGACAGTCTCTCCCACATTCACTTTCGCTCGCTCGTACCTCAAATTTTGGCTCGCAACACAAAGCAAAAAAAACGAGAGACGGCTCGTAACTCGGAAAACTTGTAAGTTGGTGCACTTGTAAGTCAAGGTACCACTGTATTTTGATAGTCGAATAATGAAATATGTGTCTATTCGGATTATGAATTGCTCAAGTACTCAATTACTCTTATATAGCCATCAGCTTTATATTTTGCATGAGGTTGTTTTTTAGGCATGCGCTAACTAACAATTAAGACAATAAAAATGAATACAACATTCAAAAATACGTCTTTTACTAAACTTTCCTGCTGTTACAAAAAATTATTCCAATATCCCTTATTGTGAACTGGTTATTATGGGCTTGGTTAAATACTCGTTTCTGATTGGCTGGAGGTCTTTAATTCCCAGTAAATGCACAGTAACGATGTACGGCTATGTTGAATGAACACTTTTGAAGATTCCATTCGCAACTGATTGTAACGGCATCAATTTGCAATAGCTTACCTGTCAATGAAATAATATTGGCATCTAAAAAGAAAGGATTTTCTGAAACATTTTGTCATTTTAGCAAGTATGGATACGATAATTATTATGACCGATAACCTGCTGGACAGTCCAGTAAAAAGTGGCCTGTCTCTCAAAAAGTGCCTCGACTGGATAATGTTTTCCCTTCCACCAAAACAAGAACAAAAATGTAAACAGCTGCTTGCTCGTATCCCTTGTTTAAGATGCCATTTTCAATTCGTTTTTTTCCATATAGCTATAGAAATGGTTTCAACAAATGAATATGACTTGGTCTAGTCATAGTTTCCACATATGTAGGCTATGTTAAAGACGACAGTGTAGCTAATTAACATTGATGTTAACATTAGGTAAATTAACATGAATTAAGATGGACCACTGCATGATTAGCATTAGCTAAACTAGTTAGTGACAGGGTTACATTGTAGCAGTGTACAAGTGGATGTGTATAGTTACATAGCTATGTTTCTTTCAGGCTAATGGACGACATTTTAAAACCGCATTATTTTAAGGATATATACAAACTCTGTTGATAGATATTCCCGGACTTCAGGCAATAAACCACTTCAGGGTGTTTAACATCAGACCTCATTATAAATCAAGAGTCGTGACAACTAATATATTCGCAGCTAAAAAAGGGCAACGGTTTTTTCCCCAACTGCAAATTTTAGTGCCCCTTGTCAAAAAGCATTTTACTGTTAATATCTAAGTGAAGAGAAGCGAACTGGTACAAAGTTAAAAATGGCCCTGTGAAAACGTTTGGGAACCCTGTTAATTCGTACTTTGTACTCCTCCTCTGGCATCTTTATCTATTGTAAACGCTTCCTGTAGCCAGCAAAGTCAAGGGTCATTCAAGTCTCGCTTTACAATTTTTTTCTTCAGCCTCCTTGCATGTACAGCATGTTTGAGATCAATACAGATTTTCACAGAAACGTTTGTCCGGAATCGTTAAATGCAAACATTCACTCTGGCTGTAAAAATATTCTCAGTTATTGATTAAAACGTCAATATTACAACTCTGTATGCAGTTTAACCACTGTTCAACATGCATACACTTCCTGGTTCTCTTGGGAAATCGCGCAGCTGTACCACTACATAGAAATAGGGGTGTTTTGCGGGATACCGGTGGACTAGACCACACAGATAGGGGTATTTTAATAATAAATGATCTGGCCTCATCTGTTGACTCCACCGCTGGCTGTCCTGTCACAGATGCCAAAACCACAGACTGTTTACCCTTCTTCCATCTGGGAGGCCCTACAGGAGCCTCCGTTCCTGCACCAACAGGCTTAGGAACTTCTTTTAACTTTTTTGCCATCTACCTATCCATCCACTATGACCTTGTGGGTCCCAGTCATGTACCTTAACCACTACCCTACCGGCCGCCCCATACAGATTCAGATTCAGTCTTGCAACACTTTCTACTATTACCAATGGCAGTTTTTTCTTCAAATGAGTAGGGAGCTACAGTCGTGTGTGCGTGCGTGCGTGCGTGCGTGCGTGCGTGCGCCTGAATCTTGGTTGGCGTTTTGTGTCAGAGTAGCCTATTGACATAGTAATTTTATTGACAATAGTATTATTTTATCTTCTATGGTTAAATCCAGCAGGATAAGCCACTCATCAACTATAGAATATATGTATCTAATTTAATGTGTCTCCTTGCTCTGCTGTAAAAGCTCAATGTAGACATGAACTTCTTCTCAGGTGAAGGATGTCTGCATGACCAGCTTCTCTGCCTTCTTGGAGTCGATGGGCCTGTCGGGCACTGAGGAGCTACCTGAGGTATGTGAATTTCTGTCTTAAAGTCATTCACACAAGAGCACACAAGATCACTCTGTACTCTATTCTTCACTCGATACTAGACTTATTTTTTGGAGTTATTGGTCTTCTGCTGCTGTACTTGTTGCTCCTCTGCATACCACTGTTTTAATATGTGGTTATTTGCATTACTGTTAGCTTTGTCCAGTCTGGCCTTTTTCCACTGACCTCTCATTAACAAGGCTTTTTTGCCCGCAGAACAGCTGGTTGCTGAATGTTTTTAGTTTTTTGTCCCATTCTCTGCAAACTCTAGAGACAGTTATGCGTGAAAATCCCAGGAGATCAGCAGTTTCTGAAACCACCGTGCCTGGCACCAACAATCATTCCATGGTCAAAGTCACTTGGATCACATTTCATCCCCATTCTGATATTTGGTCTGAAAACAGCTGATCCCCTTGACCACGTCTGCATGCTTTTGTGCATTTAATTTCTGCCACATGATTGGCCGATTATATCTTTGCATTGACAAGCTGGTGTACAGGTCTACCTAATAAAGTGCACAGTGTGTGTATATATGTATGTATGAATGTACTGTATACAGTGGGAGCAATAATTATTTGATCCCTTGCTGATTCTGTAGGTTTGCCCACTTACAAAGAATGGAACTGTGTAGAATTTTAATCATAGGTACATTCCTTGAGAGACGGAATATCACAGAATAATCCACAAGAACAATACAATAATACATTTATTATCGTATTTTTGCATGAAATAAGTATTTGATCCCGTACCAATCAGCAATAATTCTGGCTCCCACAGACCAGTTCGTTTTCCATTAAGAAGCACTACTAATCTCAACTCATTACCCAAAACTCGTTACATCGTTAGGTAGCTGTATTAAAAGACACCTGTCCACACAATCAATCAGATTCCAACGTTTCGACCATGGGCAAGACAAAGGAGCTGTCTAAGGACATCAGGGACAAAATTGCACAAGGCTGGGATGGGCTACAAGAAAATAAGCAAGCAGGTTGGTGAGAATTTAACAACTGTTGGAGCAATTATTAGAAAATGGAAGAAACACAAAGTCACCGCCAATCTCCCTCGGTCTGGGGCTCCACGCAAGATCTTCGTGGGATATCAATGATCATGAGAAAGGTCAGGGATCAGCCCGTTACTACACAGGAGGAGCTTGTTAATGACCTGAAGGCAGTTGGGACCACAGTCACAAAGAGAACCATCAGTAACACACTACACCATGAAGGATTAAAATCCTGCTGTGCGCACAAGGTTCCTCTGCTGACGAAGGCACATGTACAGGCCCGTCTGAAGTTTGCCAAAGAACACCTGGATGATCCCGAGGAGGCTTCGGAGAGGGTGATGTGGTCAGATGAGACCGAAATAGAGCTATTTGGCATCAACTCGACTCGCCGTGTTTGGAGGAAGTGAAATGCTGAGTACAACCCCAAGAACACCATCCCCACTGTGAAGCATGGAGGTGGAAACCTTATGCTTTGGGGGTGTTTCTCAGCTAAGGGGACAGGACGACTTCACCGTATTGAGACCCGGAAATTTTGGGCGACAACCTCCTTCCCTCAGTGAGAGTACTGAAAATGGGTCGTGGATGGGTCTTCCAACATGACAATGACCCAAAACATACGGCCAAGGCAACAAAGGAGTGGCTCAAAAAGAAGCATATTAAGGTCCTGGAGTGGCCTAGCCAGTCTCCAGACCTAAATCCCATCGAAAATCTGTGGGGGGAGCTGAAGCTTCGAGTTGCCAAGCGACAGCCTCAGAACCTTAAGGATTTGGAGAGGATCTGCAAAGAGGAGTGGACCAAAGTCTCCTCCCAGGATCGCCTTCAAAACAAAATGAAGGAAAAATAACAAACGGTGTCCTGTTGGAAGGATGCAATCCAGCTGTAGAAACTCTAACTTTACAGCAAGCAGAGGGGCAAATCAAAGTAACAGAGTTGAGTACAAGTGAGACACTGGGGCAACCAGATCAAAAAGGGCTGGGCAGGAATCAGTCATAAGGGATGCAAGGGTCAAAATCCAATCGGCAAACAGATTCAAAACGGGCTATGCGAAGACAAACGAGGTAATGGTCATACACGGTATCCAAATGGCAAACAAATAAGAGGGCTAAGTGAGAGTCATAAGTCAAACACCAAGAAGGTCATACACAAGTCGAAGCAATCACTAATCCACAGTCTCATGCACAAAGGTTCGCAGAGCTAGTCTACCCCGATCGGTAGAAATGGCGGCCTTTTTCAAAGGAACAAACCATAAAATGTCAATCTGTGGTAAACCGGAAGATGGTCGTGCATCCAGCCAAGATGCATAACTACAAGCACAAAAGCATACGACAGAGGTCGTAACATTGTATATGCAATAGACATGCTTATTTATCTAAACAGGCAAGTGCGCTTTCAGTGCAAAACATTGGACCTCCCATTGAAGTGAATGAGGAATATCCAACATTTGAAGGCAAAATAAAACTTCCACAATGGTATTTTGAAACTTGCTTCACAATTGTTACATTTCGTGTGGCATGTGGGATACAGAGTACGAAAATGTTTTATTTCATAAAATATGCAAGTTTTAATAAATTGTGAAAACATCTGGACCAAAAATTGTTTCACATACTGTTACACGTAATAGAACTTTACAAATTGACAGGCTTGGTGCAATGACAACCGAGCAATAGGCATAGGAGGGACAAACCGCACCAGTGCTGTATGTGAATGATTAACTTTGGGTTATTTTAATCAAATTAAAAATAACCCAAATTACGACAAGCAGCCCAAAGCCATTTTCCCTGCACAATACTATAAAAAGTATCCAATTTTGTCTGATATCAGCCCAACACTGGTGTTGTGCTTTATGTACTTTTACTATGGCACTATCCAAAGAGTCATGGTTCATGAAGGTCAGGAGGTAATCTTGCTCAGCTACAGAATACTGCTAGAAAAATGTAAGTTCTTTTGCTTTTAACAACAGGTGATATTTGAAAACAAATAAATAAGTACTATTTTTCGCTTAAATGGGTACCTCTGAACAAATTTGGTGTTATTAGAGATTATGTTACAGGTCCAATATTAAGTTGGTGTTGAGGTTCCCCCACATCACGTTAGCCAAATCCACTCCTATTCTTTTGAACAATAGAATTATTTCCGGACAAGATCTCTTCAATTACTCACAAATCATTTGAATGTGAATGGGAATGTGAATACTGAAGGGTGATTTTGTTGTGAATTGTTTTTCTGTTTCGATTGAATTTTTCACCTTTGTTTTGGATTTATTCTCGAAAAAACATCCAAAACCATTTGGTATAGTAGGTCATATGTTTGATAGTATGTTTTGCAGAGTACATGCTGTCTTGGTGTGTATGCAATATTGGAAAATACATTTTATACCAAGGTGTATATATTTTTTTCTTTCTAATGATGAACTTCTTGAATGAGCTTTGGGACTGGAAATTTTAATCATGTCTTTCAGACCTTTGAGCTTTCCAATCAATACGAAGAACTTTACCTCAAAAGCAAGGACTTTGATGCCAGGCTCTTTTTGGATCATGACAAAACTCTTCAAATGAGCGAAATAGACTTGTGAGTACTGTTGTAGTGTACTGCTCTGTACTGTGACACATTACGTAATACATCACATTTGCTATTTAGACGTAGTCAGTCAATACTTAAAATCTGAATGTATATGTGCACCCACTCATACAGATGCATACATACTGCCATTTTCTCACTCACACCTCCCTACCCCTCTGTTCAAAAGCAGGGTTCCTGTACTACTGTTTAAGTACAAAGGGGTGTCCCTGAGAATATTCAATTAATTGTATTATGAAGAAAACTGTACCTATTGAAATGAAAGAATTCTGTTAATCTTCGCGAAAATCTGCTGGGATTGTGCCTGGGTCTAAAGGGTAAAGGTATTTTGAATATAGTATTTTCGCCGAGTCTGGAAAAAAAAAAAAAAAAAGCTTTGCGTGTTACTCAATGGCATTGTCTGGTTCATGGTTCATAGTCGCTGGACGGCAGTTTGTATTTGGTTCCTTTGAGTGTGACCGCATTCTTCCCCTTTCCTCAGGATGCAGCTCGAGAGAACCCCCAAGAAAAACCCGACGGAGGAAGAGCTTGTCATCCCCCCCCAAACCCCTGTCAGGTGAGCTCAGCCCTTTCTCACCCAGGTCATGCAACCAGTCCAGGTGTTTTTCCAGTGGCAATTTCGTAACAGTGTCAGGTAGCCAGTTCCTACAGTACATTACTCTGTGTCCAGGGCTCCTTTGTTCCCCCACACATTTCCTTTGTGGGGGACTGCACTTGTCAGTTCAAGTCGTGAGGAAATAATGTTTTTAATTTTTTTATTTCACTTCTGCGTGTGTACCAAAATGATGCAACTGATACCGCAACAAATAGTTCTCTTCTGGGGGCGACATTAGCAGGAGGTAAGAGCAGTCTGGGTTGCCAGTTTGATCCCACCCTGGGTGTGTTGGAAGTGTCCCTGAGCGAGATACCTAGCCCTCAACTGATCCTGATCAGCTAGTTGGTGCCTTACATGGCAGCCAATCGTTGAGTGAGTTGAGTGAGTTGAGTGAGTTGAGTGAGTTGAGTGAGTTGAGTGAGTTGAGTGAGTTGAGTGAGTTGAGTGAGTTCAGTGAGTTCAGTGAGTTCAGTGAGTTCAGTGAGTTCAGTGAGTTCAGTGAGTTCAGTGAGGGCATTTATATGTCTGCATGACAAAAATAATTTCCTAATGCGTTAATAAATTATGAATCAATCAATCAGTTTTTAAACTGAGCAACATCTTGTTTCATTGCCTATTACTGTATATCATAAATTAAAGGTACAATAGGTCATTTCAGACTAACGGTCAAGAGAGGAATTGCAGCAACAAACACCCTCAAACCACAACACTGTTCTTCACCCCCCCCCCCCCTCCCGTGAACATGCTGACGTTGAAATCCCCCCCTGCTCATGCACTGTTTTGGAAAGCTTCATAGTGTTTATTTGTGTATATTTATTGTGCTACTCAACATTATTTATATGTATATATTTTTGTCTTTTTGAAGTTTTGACTTTACCTAACCAACTATTTTATGAGCTATTTATTCACCCTCTGCCTTAAACACAGGCAGAGGGTGAGTCACTGTGCCTTTTTCAATGATAAGGTGAGATTTATGATGGTCTTGTAACAATGTCTTAATGCAAAAATCTTTCCTATTGTATCTGTACGATGTGGAATTGGCTGATTTAATAGCTCTGTTATTAGGTTCTATCTGTAAGCAAAATAAATGTCCTGCTTTAAATGTCCTGCATCTTTCTGTTTTTCTGTTTATTTGTTTACTAAAAGGTATTTTGCTTCTCAACAGAGTGGCCATGAATTCCATTCAGCAGCTCAAGGTTGTCCTTGCCTCTGCCAGTGATGAGCCATCAGACGTCTTGTCTGCGTATTTCAAGGTAGGTCACTCAGTATTTCAAGGTAGGTCCAGTGTTCTGCAATGCCAGTGAATGCGAGATGTTCGGGCAATTTTCCTAGTAATATTTATATTACATTATAGTCATCTAGCAGACACTCTTATCCAGAGCAACGTACAATAAGGTGCAAATCAGAACCAGGGACAAGTGCCCTGAAAACCTTATAGGGAAGTACGGTTCCAAGTAAATTTTGATAACTTGAACCATTGTAGAATAATCAGATAACTTTCAAGTAGCAATACCACAGTTGGCAGATAAAATACCCTGAATACTAAAATAATTAAACACAAGTGCAATTATTATCTAGAGCAAACGCATAATTTGCTATTTAGCTGACACTTTTATTCAAAGCGACTCAGTTAATTTGACTTATCAGGGGCCAGTCCCCCCTAGTTCAAGGGTCTTGCTGAAGGGTCTTCCTCAAGGGCCCAACTACTGTGGATCTTATAATAGATCTTATCTTATCATGGGTCTTGATCCAGTGACCTTCTGGGTCCCAGTCATGTGCCTTAGCCACTTGGCTACAGGCTGCCCCATTAATCATCTCCTGTGGTTTGAGTGTGAACATGCAATGGTCTTGGATAAAGCATGCAAAAGGCTGAACTGAACTCACCCAGAATTGCTTATAGTTCACCTTTAATGAAAAGCCCCAGAAGTTTCCTTTTGGGCCATTCCCTGTCAAATTAGATAAGGTTGTGCAGCACCGTCTGTGATTTTGTTCGAACCATATACCAAACTAGATCATGATTGGGTCCCAAACATTTGGCCTGTGAAATATTTCTGTTCGATTCCTTTTTCATATTTTTTCAGCCGTTGATGGCATTTCATTTCAATAACCTCAAAAATGCCTTCTCTGGGGAATCCATGTTTGGACATTTATACCGTGACAAGTACTGTTCCTAGCCAAACATTGTTGGATGGAAGACAAACATGTCTGTATGCCAAAATCATTAAGAATGCCTGTACTGCATGCCTTTTTTTTTTTGTTATATATAAATAAGGCCTTGGATTTAGATTCAGAAAAAGTGCAACATTTCTAAACGATAGTGATATTGAGGGTATTGGGGTATCAGGAGGTAAGTCAGCCATCTGGCAGTTGGTGGATTGCCGGTTCGATCACAGCCTGGGTGACCAAGACACCTAACTGACGAGCTGGTTGGTGCCTTGCCTGGCTGTGTGAATGAGAAGCATCAATTGTACAGTGCATTGGAAGGCGCTATATAAATGCCAACCATTTACTACAAACCCACATTTGACATGGAATGACTCTTTTAGTATGCTTAAAGAGATTAAGTCGCTCCTCATAACTTTTAACTTTTATACATGGAATCAATCTGGTTGCCCTTCCCTGAATTTTTTCAGTGCTGAACAGCTTGGCATTTTACCAAAATCAACTCTGCATAGAAATTTTTCTTGCTATTAAACCATACTTAGATTGTTAAATGCGTACTATGCTCTAATCCTGTGTTTAGAATTGAATAGTTATAACTATGTTTGCTGCTGGTACTTCAAATTGCGTTCAGGAAAGAAAGAGTCGTTACTTGAAATTTGAGGGTGCAAGACGAGTGGAACAAATGGAAACTATCTGAAAGGAAGTGCTTCATCCTCTGTGACAAAACACTCTTTTAGATATGATAATGTCTATTGACAGGTTTCCTGGTTAGGCCAAAGACAAATGGTTATCGGCACCTAGACCTCAAATCAAGGCATTTCAAAGGAAATTTAAATAGAGTGGGGAAAACAGGGTGACTGTGGAGACATGCATTTGAAGGTGTGGGAATAGGAGCAGAACTTGAGTGTAACACATTTTAAATCAGTTATATCTTGAAAACACCGAAATCTAACAATTTCCCCCTCTGATGATATGATCACATATACATCTATGATCAACCATCATTTAAAGAAAGTACAGAAATAGAAATTAAATATACATCGGTGTGACACAATACGTGATGTATGCTGACCATGAAATTGAATATAATAATAATAAGGTTGACTGAGCACACATGCTCTTTTGCAGCAAAGCCCTGTGAAATGGTCTAAACCTATATGTCTTTAGATTGTGGGAGGAGAGTGCCCGGAGAGAACCCACGCAGACAAACTCCGCACAAAACCTTGTTGTTGTGAGGTGACAGTGTTACCCACTGCGCAACCATGTTGCCCGAAATATAATAACAATAATAATTTGCATGTCTTTGGACTGTGGGTGGAAACCGGAGTACCCACGTGGGCACAAGGAGAACATGCGAACTCCATACTATAAAAATAATGTATAAGGAAATAATAAAATTAAAATAAAACTTGAATCGGTATAGGTGTATGAATACGTCTTGTTTATATTGGTTTGTGTCTGTGATTGTCTCTGTCTCTGGTCCCATTCATGGCAAGAATTTGTTGTTATTTTCAGGGCTCCAAGACTGCAGCAATGTATGTTCCTTTCTTGGAGGCCTTATTGTCTTGCCATAGGGTAGAGACAACTGCTTTATGACATCATAGTGTGGGGGATGTCTGGTCGTCTCGTCTCTGGTCAGAATGGTTATGACTTTGTTACATCACTCAATAAGTTTGCAAAAGCTAGCATGAACCCATCTATTTTTGCCTTGCCGTTTAACTGCTGCGTCAGTTGTGAACAGAACCTGAAATGGCCCATCCCACTTCGCCTCTTATGTAGACGCGTTGTGGTTTGTACACCATTGCCCTGGAATGGAATCAATCTGTTCTGGCAACCCCCATTTCGGAATGATATTTCTTGTCAAGACCTTTGCTGTGTGTAAAGCTGTCCCCCTCTTTGTCAGATAAGTTTCCTCGTTCGACGGAAGCTTATCAACATTGACCAGCACATCGTTGTACTCTTTACACCTAGGCAAGGAATTAGTCAACTTGCAGGTGACAAAACGGCCCCGGGGGTGCTGGTGTCCGTTTAACGGGAACTTTCACATGCCTGTCACTATTGTTATGCTGACGAAGGGCACACCTCTGGATCTTAGATTTTGGGTTCCACCAAACTTGTGCAAATCGATCTGGTATGCTAAGTTTGGTGGCAGATCGTAGCTCTGGTAGCAACGCTTGCATGAACGTTGTTTTGAGGGGGCCATTTACACCGGAGGGGAAGTTGTCACGTTTTATCTCTTTGATTCCTGAATGTCTTAGAAAGGTTTCAGAAAACTGTTCAGCAAAAACAGCAACCACTGTCGCCATCAACTGTGCGCCATCATAAGGATGCAGACAATAAATGATTTTTGAACTAATCAAACAAATTCTAGTCCATGTATCTATGCCGGCAACATGTGGATGTTTTAAATCCTGCGACCACATGTCAATATCTTGGGGCTTGGTTGGTTTATGGGTGAACTGAATTTCACCCTCTACCTGTCTTTGTGTTACTGCCCTTAACTGAGGTGCTATGTCATTGTCTGATTCACTATCACTGCTTGTCCGTTCATCGTTACGAGCTAAAACAACAGGCTTCCTTTCCTGATAAGAAGGTGGGGCAGAAGGTTGAACTCATCTTGCCAACGCTTCACTGTCAGGGGCCAATAATTTTTTCAAATACATTTTTCATTTGTTTTTTTAATGCTATTATTTCTGCATCTTTCTTAGCCCTCTTTGCTTTGACACTCAATTTGTCAGCTAGATTTTTTACTTTTTCTCTTTCAATGTCAAGGAGTCTGTCTCAGCCTTTCCGCCGTTGCATATGACTGACATTTAGCACAGCAAGGGGGAAGGTTACGTTTATCTGGCACACGTTGAAATTTACCATATGCCTTCTTTATATCATTCAAGCTCCAAACCCTATCTTTGTCAATTTGAAAGTATTTATTTTCAATGGTACCTTTCAACGTCTTACAACTTCAAACACGACTGAATAAATCCCTTTGTATCCTTAACGAAATCGCTCTCTACTTCAGGCACGGATTTTCTGCCCTTCTTAGTCGTGGGAAACTGACTCCTACCACGTTTTGCAAACATGATCTCAGTCACAAGGCTGAAGTTCACCAACAACTAAAATTTCTCAAACTATAGAAAGGTGTTTTCTTGTCACTCGCCGGAAGGACACGCAACTGCCATCTTATTTATTTAAACAGACTACCGTTTCTTAAGTTAGGCTGCACAGTTTTTTTCTTTTTTGGCACAACTTAATATTAGCACTCAAAATATCTTACGGTTCTCAACTTTTCTTCAACTGTTCTTAAACTTTTTTTTGGACTCTGAAACTAAACAACACAACTGCCAGTAATACTACTGTGAGTCCACCAAGAAAAAAATGCATAAACTTTTAAATATCGGTACACCAACACAAGATCGTGCAAAGCACTATACTTTAAACATTAACAACTACAGTACTACAATAAACGCTTAAACAGACAACGGATACGTTTCATACATCAAGGCCAAGCAAGCGCGCACCAACGTTAAATCACAAACACCCGATGTGATCAAAAGTCCTCTGAAAGCCCTTGATCCATCAATGGAGTATTTATTTAACTTATTTCTTTAAATTAAAGAAACTTGCTTTGTTTACCTATCATGGGATATTAGTATACGTCGCGGTCGAGCAAGCACGCACCAACGTTAATTTGAGAATGCCACCAGAAGGCTTCCCCCAATTTACTTTAAATCAAAGGAATGTTTGTTTTCATACATTTTGGCTTCACTGTGTAGAAATGACAGCAGTGTTTATACCCAGCACCATAGTGTTTCGGACACAGCAATGTTTTGGAAATGAAAGTAGCCATGTTTGTATTTTCTTGCATGCAATGTCTGCTTGAAGTCTGCATTTCTGGAGATAACCAGTTTCTGGGTGTCTTCTCTGATGATGCTTTGCCAGGCTTTTATTGCAGCCATCTTTTTCGTTTTTTGGTTTGGGGGACAGTCCCCTTAAGTTTTCTATTTGGCATGTGAAAGGCATGCTCATTTGGGCTCAGATCGGGTGATTGACTTGGCCACCATTTTTCTAGCTTTAAAAACAACTTCTTTGTTGGTTGAGCAATATATTTGGAATCATTGTCTTGCTGTAGAATGAACTGCTTGCCAATGAGTTTTTAGGCATTCACTTTGAGGCATTTGCTACCCTTAGATAGGGTATATCTAAGAGTATAGTGGTTTTCTCTGCTCTGCAGCTGTCTGAGAGACAAGATCATGTCTGTTGTTGATCTTCCTGCTCTGAACCCGGCCTGTGACTCTGGGTAAAGCTTCTCTGCGAGGACCTGGAGTCTATTCGGTGCAACCCGAGCAAAGATTTGGCCGGTGACGCTGAATAGAGATGCCGTGGTAGTTGTTACAATCGCTCGTGTCTCCCTTGTTCTTGTACAGAGTGAGATTAGCATCTCATGTCTGGTGGGACAGCACCTTCCCCCCAGCACAGGCAGGGGAGCTTGTGGAGTTTGAGAAGAGGAGCAGGCTTCCCACGCTTTAGGACTTTGGCTGTGATCCCATCGCTGCCTGGTGCTTTTCCGCAGTTTAGGCTGTTGATTGCTTTACTTAGCTCCTCAGTTGTTGGTTCCATGTCAAGCTCTTCCATTACGGGTTGACACTACATTGCTGAGTGCTGCGTCAGAGACAGTATTATCACTGGCATAGAGCTCAGAGTAGTGTTCTACCCAGAGTCTAGTTGTTTGGAGTGGTCAGCAATGTTTTCTCCAAAGGCTGATTTAAGTGGAGCAGTTGGATTTGATAGGCTGTTTGATAGGCTGTTTGACACACGGAATTTTCCTGTTCGAATAATTTATCTTTATTCCCTACTATTGGATCTATCGGCAAGTATTTCTCTCTTGGCGGCAGAATTCTTGCTGAAAACGTCAAATAGTGCAATAGAACACAAAGCCATTAAGAAGACAGTCTAAAAGCCTGCGGTCAGAAGGGGTTGCGGTATGATGGAATGCTCCAGGGTCTTTTGATATTGTTTTTAATATTATTATTATTTATTTATTTTTAATCCCAGGTTTGAGTTCTGCATTGTGTCTGCTGAATCAAAGCTTTGCTGACCCTGTCCCCTGTACTCATCTCTCAGAACTGCACAGTGGACCCGACTCAGGAGATCATCCAGAGGGTGAGGCATCTCGGGGAGCACTTCGGCCAGCGGTTTGCACAGGCCATGGGCCAGCGCTGCATGGAGATTGGCTCTCAGGTACATAGCATGCTGACTTTCCGCCAATTACTGGGGTTTCCCTATAAAACAGTGGGCCGAGTGATAACATTACATTGCAGCCATTTGGCATTACATTACATTACATTATTGGCATTTGGCAGACGCTCTTATCCAGAGCGACGTACAACAAAGTGCATACCCATAACCAGGGATAAGTTCGCTGAAAGACCCTAGAGGTAAGTACAATTTCAACTGCTACCTGTACAACAAAGATAAGGACAAGGGCCATTTTTTTTTTTTTTTGAACAAACAAACAAACAGAGCAAAAGTCACCAAAGTTAACTATCCAAACACTGCTTACCTAGCCAACTAAAATACCGATACACAAGTCACAGAGACAACAATTAAGGTTCACAGGGAGGTAGGGAGGGATGGGGAGAGGTGCTGTTTGAAGAGGTGTGTCTTCAGCTTGCGCTTGAAGGTGGGGAGAGATTCTATAGTTCTGACCTCAACGGGGAGTTCGTTCCACCACCGTGGAGCCAGAACAGACAGTAGTCGTGAGCGTGAGGTGGAGGTTCTGAGAGGGGGAGGTGCCAAGCGGCCTGTGGAGGCTGAACGAAGAGGTCTGGCAGGGGTGTAGGGTCTGATGATTTTTTGCAGATAAGCTGGGGAAGACCCTTTAACTGCTTGGAAGGCTAGCACCAATGTTTTGAATTAGATGCGAGCCATGACAGGCAGCCAGTGGAGGGAAGTAAGCAGGGGGGTGACATGTGAGTATTTGGGAAGGTTGAAGACCAGACGAGCTGCTGCATTCTGGATGAGTTGGAGGGGTCTGATGGCGGACGCTGGGAGGCCAGCCAAGAGGGAATTGCAGTAGTCCAGGCGGGACAGAACCATCGCTTGGACCAGGAGCTGGGTCGAGTAGGGGGTGAGAAAGGGGCGGATTCTCCGTATATTGTATAGGAAGAACCTGCATGACCGGGTCACTGCCGCAATGTTCTCGGAGAGGGACAGTCTGCTGTCTATCACCACGCCGAGGTTCCTTGCACTGGGTGATGGCGTAAGTGTAATATCCCCGAGGGAAATGGAGAGATCCAGATGGGAAGAGGTATTAGCAGTGATGAATATCATTTCAGTCTTGCCTGGGTTGAGCTTTAGATAGTGGTTGTGCATCCAGCTCTGGATGTCACTCAGGCAAGCAGAGATACGGGCTGAAACCTGCGTATCAGACGGCGGGAACGAGACGAAGAGTTGGGTATCGTCCGCATAGCAGTGGTAGGATAGCCCATGTGCAGTGATCACAGGGCCAAGGGAGCGAGTGTAGAGAGAAAAAAGAAGCGGGCCAAGGACTGAGCCCTGGGGAACTCCTGTGGCGAGGGGCCGAGGTGTCGATACCGAACCAGCCCAGGCAACCTGGAAGGAGCGACCAGAGAGGTAGGACTCAATCCAGTCCAGGGCTGTGCCACAGATGCCCGTTGCTGACAGGGCAGACAGGAGGATGGAGTGATCCACAGTGTCGAAGGCAGCGGAGAGATCTAGAAGAATGAGGACAGAGGAGAGGGAGGCTGCTCGTGCGGCATGGAGTGACTCACTGACAGAGAGGAGCGCCGTCTCTGTCGAGTGGCCCGATCTGAAGCCAGACTGATGGGGGTCTAGCAGGTTGTTGTTAGAAAAGAAGGAAGAAAGTTGAGTAGAAGCGGCTCGTTCTATAGTTTTAGAAAGGAAAGGAAGAAGAGATACCGGGCGGTAGTTCTGGATGATGGAGGGATCCAGGGTAGGCTTTTTTAGCAGCGGAGTGATGTGGGCCCTCTTGGAGGATGCCGGAAAACAGCCGGAAGACAGGGAGGAGTTGACAAGGGAGGTGACAAATGGGAGAATGTCAGGTGTGATAGTTTGGAGAAGAGAAGAGGGGATAGGGTCAAGGGCACAGGTTGTAGGGCGGTGGCAGAGCAGGAGTTGAGAAACATCAGAGTCCGTAAGGGGGGAGAAAGTGGAAAAGGAAGGGATGGGCCTAGAGGGGGGGAAGGGCACAGTGAGGGGGGGCGGCGGTTGTAATGGATCTGCGGATGACTGCGACCTTCTCATCGAAGAAATCAGCAAAGTCATCAGCAGCGAAGGAGGACTGAGGAGGAGGAGGCGGTGCGTTGAGGAGAGAGGAGAAAATGGAGAAAAGTTTCCGGGGGTTAGAAGCAGAGTTCTGAATTTGCGTTTGATAGTATTTTGCTTTGGCGGCAGTGACATCGGAAGAGAATGCCGCCAGGAGAGACTGGTAAGTCATGAGGTCGGAAGCGTCTCTGGATTTCCCCCACTTCCTCTCCGCTGCGCGGAGGCTGGCCCTGGAGGTACGGAGGGTGTCAGATATCCAAGGACTGGGGGGGATGTGCGAGGTGGCTTTGAGACAGGGGGACAGAGAGAGTCAAAGGCGGAGGAGAGAGATGAAAGGAGGGTGGCAGATGCAGAGTCAGCGGGGAGTTTGGAGAAGGATTCGAGAGGGGGGAGTGAGGCGGTGACGGTGCTGGCAAAGGAAGAGGGTGAGAGGGAGCGGAGGTTACGGCGGGCTGAGGAAGTGTGGGTGGGAGGAGGGGGAGGAGGATGGGGAGGAAGAGGGAGGGAGAATGAGATGAAGTGGTGATCAGATGTATGCAGAGGGGTAACCGTGAAATCGGAGCATGAGCAGTTCCTTACAAAGACAAGGTCTAGGACATTGCCCGCCTTGTGGGTTGGAGGAGAGTGTTGCAGGGAGAGGCCGAAGGAGTGGATTAGCGGTAGGAAGGCAGCAGACTGGGAGGCTTCTAGGTGGATGTTGAAGTCTCCAAGGAGAATCAGTGGGGTGCCATCCTCAGGGAAGGAGCTGAGAAGGGTGTCTAGCTCATCAAGGAAGTTTCCCAGGGGCCCTGGAGGACGGTAGATAACTGCAATGAAAAGCTTAGTAGGGTAGGATACTGCAACAGAATGGAATTCAAAAGTGGATATGGACAGGTCAGAGAGGGGGAGAACAGAAAATTTCCACGAGGGGGAAATTAAAAGACCAGTACCACCGCCACGGCCGGAAGGCCGGGGAGTGTGCGAGAAGGAGGAGGAGGATGAGAGGGCAGCGGGAGTGGCGGTGTTGTCAGGTGTGATCCAGGTCTCAGTTAGGGCAAGGAATTGTAGGGACTGGAGGGAGGCATACGCAGGGATGAAGTCAGCCTTCCGAGTGGCAGACTGGCAGTTCCACAGTCCCCCTGTGACAGCAAAGTCCTCACAGGGGGTCAGCGGGGGATAGCTGAGGTTTGAGGGGTTCCGACGCCGTGGAGGCCCACGTCGCAGGGGGGGTCTTCGAGGGAGAGAGCAGACTGGGATGGGGTGAAACATAACATCACAAACGGGGACGGAGCGACGCTAGCGTCGCTCTGACATGCCTATTTAAATGGCCTACAATTGCTCACAAGCAGACGTTCTTATCCAGAGCTTCATACAACAAAGCTCATTGTCATAACCAAGGGCATGTGTGCTGAAATACCCTAGAGGGAAGTACAGTTCCAATTGCTAGGAATGTCCACAAAGACAAGAACTTGGGCCATGTAGATTAACATAACATATAGTACAGTATGTACTGTGATGTTTGTTCTTGCCACAAAGTCTGCTGGTTTTTGATTTTACATTAAAAACCGCAACACGTCCAGACCAAGTAAACTAACTTTCATTTATCAATGAAGTTGGGGCGAAATGGCTCAGGCAGTAAGAGCTGTCGTCTGGCAGTCTGAGGGTTGCCGGTTCGATCCCCCACCCGGGCTGTGTCGAAGTGTCCCTGAGCAAGACACCTAACCCCAAAATGCTCCTGACGAGCTTGTCGGGGGCCTTGCATGGCAGCCAATCGCCGTCGGTGTGTGAGTGTGTGTATGAATGGGTGAATGGAGAAGCATCAATTGTACAGCGCTTTGGATAAAGGCGCTGTATAAATGTCTGCCATTTACCATTTACCAAGTATTGATCACGGAACCGTGTAATATAATGACAATACAATTTGATGTGTCTCCTGTTTATAGCTGAATCATGCTCTTTTGGCAGTGGACTAGCGTAGTGGTTAAGGTAAATGACTGGGCCACGCAAGGTCGGTGGTTCTAATCCCTTTGTAGCCACAATAAGATCCGCACAGCCGTTGGGCCCTTGAGCAAGGCCCTTAACCCTGCATTGCTCCAGGGGAGGATCGTCTCCTGCTTAGTCTAATCAACTGTACGTCGCTCTGGATAAGAGCGTCTGCTAAATGCCAATAATGTAATGTAATGGACTACGGTGTACAGAGATTTTGTAGCTAATATTAACGTATTTGACACATTGGTTTAAGTGCTGCCTTAGGTCGGTCATAACCACAGATGTAGAACTGCAGGAAATAAAACAAACAATATATAGAAGTTAAATCAAATCTGTGACTTTACTGCAGAGGTGTAAGCTATGATCAGTATTCCTTGCGTAGATCACTCAGCGAAACAGTTCTGGGGGGAAAAAATGAAGCAGGAATACAAAGAATTGTCGACTACAATAACTGGAGTAACAGACTGACTAATAAATTAATCTAAATGATCTTCACGGTTCTGGACGTGCGTTCCTACAACCTGGTGGAAAAGGGGCTAAAATGTAATAGTGATCCAGGAACAGTGTGGATCAATTTATTTTCCTTGTTGGGACTGAAAGATGCCAGAACTCTTTCCCCATCAATCTCTGTAGCTTGCATTTATATATTTTTAAGAATGGAGGCATTTAAATTGCTCTGCTTGGTTTTCAGCGGTTTACTCTTGGGACCCGGCTGTACTTCAGAGTCATGGAATCCATGCTGAAATCGGTAATCAGTCTTTCAACTCCTTGTTTTGGCTCACACCTTCACTTTCACTCCGGTTTTTGGAAACTTTTATTTAATTAATTTTTTATTTTATTTTCTCGTCTTCCTGCTCTAGGAGGAAAAGAGGCTGTCTGTGCAGAATTTTAGGTAAGTTCTGATAGGCTGCAATCTTTAATTTCTCATTCTGATTTTCTTCTATCCTTCATTCAACAGTTTTCACAAGGCTAATACTTGAGACTGATCAACTGATATCCTACTGGCCTTTGGTTTAATTTCAGTAAACTTCTCAATGACTCTGCCTTCCATACTTCACTGCTTGCCTGCGCCCTGGAAGTTGTTACAGCAACCTATGGTGGTAAGTTCATTATTAGTTTTGATTGTCACAGCTGTAATCGCTAGAAGGGAAAGTTTGAAGACAAATTAAAATTTGCTTGAAAAAGCTAAGCATAAAAGCATGAAACATTTTTTTTCCTTGGGGTGATCCCATGGGTTTTAATAGTTGCCAAATATTTTGCTATGAAGCAGTTGGCCTACCAGAACGCGATCAGTCACATGCACTGTTGTAACGCATGCATTCAATAACATTCACATTCATGGAGCATGAAGTCCATCACGCGGGCAAGGATGGGCTTATGACAGCTGTGTTCCGGAGTACAGTGCTCACATTTGCCACCTGGTGGTGGTTGCCCCAAAAAAAACAAAAAACCCGTAACCACTCTGCATTATGGGTAATCTTGCTACAAATTATTGTTCTGCCTGTTACTGCCCAAATATTCTCTGCTGCCCCTTCCTGTCAGAATATCCCAGGTATTTTTCCCCAGGCAGTAGCATTCTCGCCGCAGAGGCAGACCATCAATGAAACGGGAAACCATTGTACTTTGACTCATGAAACAAACTTTCTCATGTTCAACAGTTCATCATTGATATGGTTTGAAAAATGGATATTATACTTCATCGTTCTTTGTGTTGGCTAGTCGCAGTATAACGTAATACTTTTGTTGTATTATTATAAACTATTCCTGTTTAGGATACGGTTGTTAATTATTTCACAGTTTGAAATGTTGTTTATTTTTTCCTCCTCCAAGGGTAGATGTCTTTGTCCACTGGTCAGCCGCTCAGTGTGAAATGGCACCGTTTTGATTTTGTGCTGGTTCTTGAAACGGTTCTTGGGTACCTTCACACCAAAAACGTGCATTTGCAATAAATTTGTCACTGACACTGACACTGTACTAAAAGATAGACATCCCGTCCCGCATGCATAGGCTACTCAGCTACAGTATGGCATCTACCTCATTCATACAGTTTGAATGACAGTTTCTAAGTTGTCCTGTTTGACAAAATTGGGGTGCATCCCGTTTGCTTTCATTATCCTTGATATGCGTCTAAAACTTGATTCGCACATTTGATTGGTTGGACATGATTGGAAAGGCACACACCTGTGTATATAAGGTCCCACAATTCACACTGCATGTCAGGACAAAACACAAGCCATGAAGTCCAAGGAGCTCTCTATCGACCTCCATAATAAAACTGTGGCGAGGCATGGACCATTTCTGAAGCTTTCAGTGTTCCCCGAAGTTTCACAATAATTGTGAAATGGAAGGAGTTTGGCATCACCAGGACTCTTCCTAGTGTTGGCCGTCCGGCTTTTGTCCTCACTCCTTTATGAAAATGGGGCAGCCTGTAGCGTAGTGGTTAAGGTAAATGACTGGGACACACAAGGTCGGTGGTTCTACTCCCAGTGTTGCCACAATAAGATCCGCACAGCCGTTGGGCCCTTGAGCAAGGCCCTTAACCCTGCATTGCTCCATTGCTGCATTGTTACAAAGAGCCCACACCTGAGACCCCCCTCAGAGCAAGCGCAGGGTGACAGTGGCAAGGAAAAACTCCCTGAGTAACAGGAAGAAACCTTGAGCAGAAGCAAACTCATCTGAGTACATCTGATTTTGGCCCGCAATGGGCAAACAGTGAGTTTAACAGTAGTGTTATATGTAATATATAAATACATGAAATGAATTAAATCATAAATTATGCAAATAATAATTATGCAGATGACAAATTTAGATTATCCGGGAAGGTCCATTCTTGGAACAAGGAGGGCAGAAGTGGGCAGTTCCAGCCCGGAGCAGGGGTAGGAGGGCAGAAACAAAACAATGATTAGTGGAAGGTAAGTGGTAAAATGGAAAAAGTGAAGCAGGACAGCCGAAAAGGGGGGAAAGAGGTGCCTGTGTGCAGTAACGAAGAACCCCGGCAGAATAACACTATGGCAGTTTAACGATGGGACAAGAGGCAGGGGACCGGCACGGACATGAGGGCGATCCTAAGGCTAGATGCACTCAACACAGAGGGTCCATGCATGATATGCATAGCATAGCATGATAGCATAGCCTGGTTCCAGGATTACCTTTCAAATAAAACTCAAGCTATTATGGTTGGGGATGTGAAGTGAAAAAATCCATACATGGACCAATTTTATTTACAGTCTCTATAAATGATATTTCTAGCAAGATAGCAAATTGTAAGGCTCATTTTTATGCTGATGACACTGCTTTACTCCTCAGCACCAATGGGTACCCCCAGGCCCTTACTTACTAACAGTCAGCTTTTAATGTTATACAGCATGCTCTTGCTGGTCTTAAACTTGTTTTGAATACTGAAAAAACTAAGTACATGATCTTTTCTACATGGAATACAACTATGCCAAATACTGCCGTATCTTCATTGACTGGTGCTCAAATTGAGCAAGTGCAGTACTACAAATACTTAGATATCTGGCTGGATTATGATTTCTCTTTTAAATCTCATGTGGCAAAATTAATTAATTTCTTTACAGAAACAGATCCTGTTTTTCATTTGACAACAGGAAGTGGATTGTGCAGGTGACAATCTTACCTGTATTTGACTGCGGAGATGTCGTGTATAGGCATGCCTCTAACAGTACTTTAAGGCTCTTGGACGCAATTTATCATAGCGCATTGTGCTTCATTACAGGAGATGGTTTCCGAACACATCACTGCTTTATATAGTTCAGTAGGATGGTATTATCTTCATTATAGAAGGAAGCAAAATGGCATTCTATTTATTTATAAAGCCTTGCTTGGCGAACTTCCTCTCTATCTGACCAGGCTGCTGTGCATCAAAGTCAGTCATCAGAACAATTCTGGGCAATACCGCTTTTAGCCCATTTTCACCTTATATGTGGAATAAATGTCAGGATATACTGAAGTTAGATTGCCTTACCCCGATCGAGTCCTTCTAGAAATTAGTGATGGATTTGATACTAAAAGAGGCTGAATGTTCCTGCCTTTAGTGATAAATTAGGACAATCAGATCACGATTCCCTGTCTTATGCCCTTTTTATTTTTATTTATTTAATTATTTAATCCATATATTTCACGTGGTGTATGTGAATTCCGTGGATCTAAATGGTAAAGTTTGTTTTTGGAAAACTCACTGTAAATGCTTTATTGTAATCAGAGCTCCTCTGAAAATGAGACCTTGGTCTCAGTGGGAGAGGATAGATAGAGGATCGTGAGCCCATTTAAATGTCTTAAATGTGTGGAGTAGTACTTTGAAATCAATGCGGATGGAGAGATGATAATACTGGGGTAATGTGCTCAAAGCATTTTGTTCTCGTTAGAATACGAACAGCTGCATTTTGAACGAGCTGTAGGGGCTTTAAGGAGGCATTTGCACATCCTGACGAGGGCATTACAATAATCCAATCTGGATGGAACAAAAATTTTCGGCATCATGTAAATGGTAAATGGTTGGCATGTATAGAGTGCCTTTATTCAAATGCTTCTCATTCACCCATTCATACACACACACACACACACCCACCAACGGCGATTGGCTGCCTTGCAAGGCACCTACTGGCTCGTCAGGAGCATTTGTGGACTACAATATTTTTATTCTGTAACAACTATCTGAATATAGTTTAGCAGCATGTATTCACTTCAGAGCCTATTTGCAAAAAGCACAGTCTTGGTCAGAGGTGAGTGCTGCACATTCAGTGTTTCCTGCTTGATGCCCTGAATTGGAAACGGTACTTTAGATTTGGTTGAAAAAGGCATTGCATGGAGTGCAACCTCTTTTGGTTTGAACTGTACTGAATGGTGTGAAATTTCTGCGTGTAAATGAGATTTCCTTTTTTGTTTCCAGGAACCGGAGGGTTTGGGGTCAGGGTCACAATTGAAACTGACCTCTCGTTCCCCTGGGTCCTGGACGTATTCCAGCTGGTTGCCTATGACTTCTATAAGGTGATTGAGAGCTTCATCAAGGCAGAGTCAAGTCTGAGTCGAGACATGATCAAACACTTGGAGCACTGTGAACACTTGGTTTTGGAGAGCATCGCTTGGAGGGGGGTGAGTATCAAGGGGGGCATGATCTGGACCACAGTTGGATGTGTCTTGAGCGGGGGTGCAGTCATGCATACATTTTGTGAGAACCTGTCATTCAACCTTACAGTGCTTGCCATTGTCCTACTACTACGGCTACCTAGTGCTCACAGTTTACAGACAAACTGGATTTAGCACTGTCTCAAGCCTAGTCTTGAAACCCTGTTTCTGCCTCTGTTACATGTCTTGAAAAGCTATTCCATGCTGTGACTACTCTGTGAAGAAATACTTCATAATGTATGTGAAAGTTTACCTTTAGCTCATTTCCATTTATACCCTCTTGTTCCTCTGACTGAACTCAATCTGAAAAATCTCTTGTAGTTCACTTTGAGGCCTGTAAATTTCTTGACTAAGCTTGAGAGATTATGTATCTTATGTTGTCTTTCGTCATTCATAACATTTATCTGTATCAATTTAGTTGCCCTTCTTGAAAGGTTCTACTGAGCCTCTATATATTTCAGGTAGTACAGTCCCCAGAAAGCCACTTGTTCTGTGTTCTGATAAAGGAATTGTGTATAACAGGGTGTGCTTTCAGGGGTTAGTTGCCTATTTTCAGAATATGAAATGCATGTACAATTGGATTCAGAAAAGATTAATAACTTAATCAGTCAGAATTGACAGTGTGTGGTATGGAGGTGGCATCTATTGATTCTTTTTCAGACTTGGTGGTCCAAGATGCAACCAATCTCTACAATTCTTAAACCATGACCTGTGGGTTCTTTATATCTGTGCGGATAACGTTCACTTGCATCCTCTCCCTGACAAGTTTGCAACCATTCCTTGTTTTATATTTCTTCTGTTACAGTCCTAAGTGGTACATTTAACTGTTTTTTTGGGTTCTTTAACTTTTCCCATGGTGATGGATGACGAAAGGATTTTGAGTGATTTGTTTTTTTTGCGAGTTTATTTATTTATTTATTTTTTGCATATCAATTTACTATCAGGCGGCACGGATTGTGCAGTGGGTAGCACTGCCACCTCACAGCAAGGAGGTCCTGGGTTCGAATCCCCGTCGGCCGGGGCCTCTCTGTGTGGAGTTTGCATGTTCTCCCCGTGTTTCCGTGGGTTTCCTCCGGGTACTCCGGTTTCCTCCCACAGTCCAAAGACATGCAGGTTAGGCTGATTGGAGAGTCTAAATTGCCCTTCGGTATGAGTGTGTGAGTGAATGGTGTGTGTGCCCTGCGATGGACTGGCGACCTGTCCAGGGTGTATTCCTGCCTTTCGCCCAATGTATGCTGGGATAGCCTCCAGCCCCCCTGCGACCCTGTTCAGGATAAGCGGGTTAGGGATAATGAATGAATGAATGAATTTACTATCAGTTTGACCATAGTACATTATCTATATTTAATATATGAATATAGATAATGATCATTTTGATCAAGGGTGCCAATAATTCAGGGATGATATTCTTTTTTTTTTTTGGTTACTTTTCAGCTCTCTACTTGCTGAATCCACAAAACGTCCCTTGAATTGGAAAATGTTATTGCCAAAGAATTCCATGCACACAGTGATTTATAAGAAAAGTTTGTTGTGTGTGAAAGGGTGTTGGGTTCCAGACTGATGTAATGAACCTTCTCCCTCTTCATCCTAGGACTCCCCACTGTTTGAGCTCCTGTGTAAAGCCCAGGAGGAAGGGCCAGGGGAGCAAGCAGAGCCCCCTGCAAACCTAAACCAGCCCCTGCAGCATAGCCACACTGCCGCTGACCTGTGAGTATTGCTCCACTGGACAGCTCATGTGAACATTCAGCTATACTGTTAATGCTAGCTTCCCCAAAAAGCACTACCACTGAGTACATTGCACTCTAATGCAAATACCCAACAATTCTGCTGACAAGTCTCAGAAAATCAAATGTCCTGCACTCTGGTGTGCTGTCAGGCAAGCTCAGGTGTGCTGTGTGAAAGTGCCCCACTCAAATTTCCTAAAATGCTGTGGGGGGAACCACTGAATCCCGTTCTCAAAAGCCAAAATACATTGAATTAAAATAGAATATCGCTGAATTCAATTCCCAACAAAATGTTCAGGCCAAAAGAACATTATTTATGTGTCACATCATTCTGTGTCACTTGTTTGTGGTGTGTTGTGAGATTCTGAACTTGGAAAGTGTGCTGCAGAAGTGGAAAGGTTAGGAAACCGTAGCATTTAAAAAATATATTTTTATTTATTTAACATTACTAACAAAATATGATCAATTTGATCACATGATCATGGTTAAAGTACCGCCTCTGCCTTACTTTAGCTTACTTGCTGCTAATGACAGTGACCATTTTCATTCATATTTTGGTAAAATATATATTATATATAACCCGTCCTTTGCTCAACTTTGATTCGCTTGCTTTGCTCTGCTGGATTATGTGCCTGAAAGGCATTTCTGGTTTTGTGGTGAAGAGAGAAGGAGTTTTTTTATTAGAGGATTTTCTCCAAAGGTGAAAACCATTGTTGCTATTAGGGGACACAGGGAATTTCCCATTTTTGTCTTCCATTAAGCAGTCAGCTATCCAGTTAGCTAATTCGGCCATAATTATTGCGGGCAGAGGTTTTTTATTTTTATTTTTATTATTATTATTTTTTCATCCTCTCTGAAGCACTTCCTACCTCGATAGTTTGCATTACATTAAATTACATTAATGGCATTTGGCAGACGCTGTTATCCAGAGCCCTGCCCATACAGTTGATTAGCAGGGTTAAGGGCCTTGCTCTAGGGCCCAACTGCTGTGCAAATCTTAATGTAGCTACACCGGGGATCGAACCACCGATTTTGCATGTCCCAGTTATGTACCTTAACCACTACGCTGTAGGCCACCCATGTTAAGTGTTCAGTCTATTAACTCTTGTCTATTATAGTGGCAGGTAAGTGAATGAAATGGGTAAAGAAATGCCTACTGCCCAGATGGAAGCTGTCAAGGCTACCTATCAGAGATGTTCACAAGTCATTAAATGCAAGTCTCAAGACTTTTTATTTTATTTTATTTTTTACATTACATTATTGGCATTTGGCAGACGCTCTTATCCAGAGCGACGTACAACAAAGTGCATACCCATAACCAGGGATAAGTTCGCTGAAAGACCCTAGAGGGAAGTACAATTTCAACTGCTACCTGTACAACAAAGATAAGGACGAGGGCCCTTTTTTTTTTTTTTTTTTTTGAGAACAAAGAAACAAACAAACAGAGCAAAAGTGACCAAAGTTAACTGTCCAAACACTGCTTACCTAGCCAACTAAAAATTCCGATACACAAAGCAAGTCAGAGACAACAATTAAGGTTCACAGGGAGGTAGGGAGGGATGGGGAGAGGTGCTGCTTGAAGAGGTGTGTCTTCAGCTTGCGCTTGAAGGTGGGGAGAGATTCTACAGTTCTGACCTCAATGGGGAGTTCGTTCCACCACCGTGGAGCCAGAACAGACAGTAGTCGTGAGCGTGATATGGAGGTTCGGAGAGGGGGAGGTGCCAAGCGGCCTGTGGAGGTCTGGCAGGGGTGTAGGGTCTGATGACTTTTTGTAGATAAGCTGGGGAAGACCCTTTAACTGCTTGGAAGGCTAGCACCAATGTTTTGAATTTGATGCGAGCCCTGACAGGCAGCCAGTGGAGGGAAGTAAGCAGGGGGGTGACGTGTGAGTATTTGGGAAGGTTGAAGACCAGACGAGCTGCTGCATTCTGGATGGGTTGGCGGGGTCTGATGGCAGACGCTGGGAGGCCAGCCAAGAGGGAATTGCAGTAGTCCAGGCGGGACAGAACCATCGCTTGGACCAGGAGCTGGGTCGAGTAGGGGGTGAGAAAGGGGCGGATTCTCCGTATGTTGTATAGGAAGAACCTGCATGACCGGGTCACCGCCACAATGTTCTCGGAGAGGGACAGTCTGCTGTCCATCACCACGCCGAGGTTCCTTGCACTGGGTGACGGTGTGAGTGTGGTATCCCCAAGGGAAATGGAGAGATCCAGATGGGGAGAGGTTTTAGCAGGGATGAATATCATTTCAGTCTTGCCTGGGTTGAGCTTTAGATGGTGGTTGTCCATCCAGCTCTGGATGTCCCTCAGGCAAGCAGAGATACGGGCTGAAACCTGCGTATCAGACGGCGGGAACGAGACGAAGAGTTGGGTATCGTCCACGTAGCAGTGGTAGGATAGCCCATGTGCAGTGATCACAGGGCCAAGGGAGCGAGTGTAAAGAGAAAAAAGAAACGGGCCTAGGACTGAGCCCTGGGGAACTCCTGTGGCGAGGGGCCGAGGTGTCGATACCGAACCAGCCCAGGCAACCTGGAAGGAGCGACCAGAGAGGTAGGACTCAATCCAGTCCTGGGCTGTGCCACAGATGCCCGTTGCTGACAGGGCAGACAGGAGGATGGAGTGATCCACAGTGTCGAAGGCAGCAGAGAGATCTAGAAGAATGAGGACAGAGGAGAGGGAGGCTGCTCGTGCGGCATGGAGTGACTCACTGACGGAGAGGAGCGCAGTCTCTGTCGAGTGGCCCGATCTGAAGCCAGACTGATGGGGGTCTAGCAGGTTGTTGTTAGAAAAGAAAGAAGAAAGTTGAGTAGAAGCGGCTCGTTCTATAGTTTTAGAAAGGAAAGGAAGAAGAGATACCGGGCGGTAGTTCTGGATGATGGAGGGATCCAGAGTAGGCTTTTTTAGCAGCGGAGTGATGTGGGCCCTCTTGGAGGATGCCGGAAAACAGCCGGAAGACAGGGAGGAGTTGACAAGGGAGGTGACAAATGGGAGAATGTCAGGTGTGATAGTTTGGAGAAGAGAAGAGGGAATAGGGTCAAGGGCACAAGTTGTAGGGCGGTGGCAGAGCAGAGAAACATCAGAGTCTGTAAGGGGGGAGAAAGTGGAAAAGGAAGGGATGGGCCTAGAGGGGGGGAAGGGCACAGTGAGGGGGGCGGTGGTTGTAAAGGATCTACGGATGACTGTGACCTTCTCATCGAAGAAATCAGCAAAGTCATCAGCAGCAAAGGAGAACTGAGGAGGAGGAGGCGGTGCATTGAGGTGAGAGGAGAAAATGGAGAAAAGTTTCCAGGGGTTAGAACCGGAGTTCTGAATTTGTGTTTGAAAGTATTTCGCTGTGGCGGCAGTGACAGCGGAAGAGAATGCCGCCAGGAGAGACTGGTAAGTCGTGAGGTCTGAAGTGTCTCTGGATTTCCCCCACTTCCTCTCCGCTGCGCGGAGGCTGGCCCTGGAGGTACGGAGGGTGTCAGATATCCAAGGACTGGGAGGGGATGTGCGAGGTGGCTTTGAGACAGGCGGACAGAGAGAGTCAAAGGCGGAGGAGAGAGATGAAAGGAGGGTGGCAGATGCATAGTTAGTGGGGAGTTTGAAGAAGGATTCAAGAGGGGGGAGTGAGGCGATGACGGTGCTGGCGAAGGAAGAGGGTGAGAGGGAGCGGAGGTTTCGGCGGGCTGCGGAAGTGTGGGTGGGAGGAGGGGGAGGAGGATGGGGAGGAAGAGGGAGGGAGAATGAGATGAAGTGGTGATCAGATGTATGCAGAGGGGTAACCGTGAAATCGGAGCATGAGCAGTTCCTCACAAAGACAAGGTCTAGGACATTGCCCGCCTTGTGGGTTGGAGGAGAGTGTTGCAGGGAGAGGCCGAAGGAGTGGATTAGCGGTAGGAAGGCAGCAGCCTGGGAGGCTTCAAGGTGGATGTTGAAGTCTCCAAGGAGAATCAGTGGGGTGCCATCCTCAGGGAAGGAGCTGAGAAGGGTGTCTAGCTCATCAAGGAAGTTTCCCAGGGGCCCTGGAGGGCGGTAGATAACTGCAATGAAAAGGTTAGTAGGGTAGGATACTGCAACAGAATGGAATTCAAAAGTGGATATGGACAGGTCAGAGAGGGGGAAAACAGAGAATTTCCACGAGGGGGAAATTAAAAGACCAGTACCACCGCCACGGTCGGAAGGCCGAGGAGTGTGCGAGAAGGAGAAGGAGGATGAGAGGGCAGCGGGAGTGGCGGTGTTGTCAGGTGTGATCCAGGCAAGGAATTGTAGGGACTGGAGGGAGGCATACACAGGGATGAAGTCAGCCTTCCGAGTGGCAGACTGGCAGTTCCATAGTCCCCCTGTGACAGCAAAGTCCTCAAGGGGTCAGCGGGGGGTAGCTGAGGTTGGAGGGGTTCCGACGCCGTGGAGGCCCACGTCACGTCTTCGAGGGAGAGAGCAGACTGGGATGGGGTGAAACATAACATCACAAACTGGGACGGAGCGTCGCTCTGACACGCCTATTTAAATGGCCTACAATTGCTCACAAGCGATATGAAATCAAAGCTAATCTACTGATTAATTCCATAGCTATTTAAGACAAATGTTCAATCACTCTATAGGTATGCAACCAGTAGAAGTGATTAACAGGTAACAGACAAACAAACTGGCTCAAGCCCTAACCCTTGCTGTTCAAATGAGCAATTTAAAAATCAACGTTACCGCGTCTAGAGGAAAGTCCGCAGCGATACTAAACACCCGGTCAGAATGATGCACTTACTGACTTGCAGACTTGCAGACTGACTTACTTAAGACTTGCAGCCTAATCAACAGTATGGCTATAGAAATGCTAATTGAAGATGTAGAAACCAGAAGTGAAGAAGACATATTTTGTATCTGACATCAAGTGTGTGACAACTTAAGAAGCAGTATTATCAGGGGCACATAAAAAGATTATTATTTCATTTATTTATTTGTATATCAATGAACTACCACACCACCACACCACACCACACAGTCAACATTTTGGCAAAGCCTTTCTCAAGCTGGCTGGAGAAAGGCTTTGCCAAAACCTCAGGGGCCTCATTTATAAACGTTGCGTATGCACAAAAGAATGCGTACGGCACTTTCTAAGCAAACTTTGGCATTTATAAAAAACAAACTTGACGGGAAAATCTGTGGTCCTGCACGGAAACTCTGACCCATGCGTACGCACATTAACTGGAGAAATGAGAAACTGCGACTGATGGCAATGAGATGAAACGCGAGAAATGGTGTGAAATTGATACCACTGTGTAAAATAAATCGAAATGAATAAACAAACAGCTGTTTGATTGATGCTCCCTGGAGTGCCCAAAAAATATGATTTAGGATGATAGATATAAACGGAGATGTTGTTGTAAAATAATCCCTCAAATATGTAGACGAATTGTTAAACAATACTTCATGTTATTAAATGTATTCTCATAAATAATATGGTGAACAGTTTGACTAATTACGCTGCACTGATGCCGTTTACAATGCATCAGTCGGGCAGATACTAGTGCATAGTTTCATATATTGTTATCATATATTATGTTTTATAATGTGTTTATTGTTATGGATTTTTGTTCGTTTTATCTCTTAATTTTGTAACTGTGTTTTCAATGGTGCTAGACAAATAACTTGTAGTATTATTATTATTATTATTATCATCATCATCGTCATCACATTTGTTGTGCAGAACTGTTTGTCATTTACAATCAATCAGGATAATTCCCACACCTGTAGCTTTTCAGAGGCAATCAAATGGCTGAAATCCCTTTTCTTGGCCTTCTTTTCAGTGTTTGCCATTGTCGTCTTTGTGAAATGCATATTCATTAGGGGTGTTTCACTGCCTATTTATAGGCAACTGTGGGCGGGACATGAAGCTGGCAAAGGTGCGCCACATTTAGAGTTGATTATGATTTATAAAGGAAAACTGGCATGGGATGTGCGTGTGCACTGTTTTATCGGAATAATTTTGTGCGTAACAACCTTTTGACGTGAATCCTACGCACAGTTTTATAAATGAGGCCCCAGGTCTGGTGTGGTAGCTCATTGATTTTTCAATAAATAAGATAAAATAAAATGGAACCATTTGACATAATGTCAGCCTGACCATGGATGGGCCTATAATATAAGATGAGGGTCAATTACAAAAATAGGGGCTGGTTTGACACAGATTCTGGATTGAATTTAGCTTTGTATGGATAATCTCCAATTAAATTTAGTCAAGGACTAGGCTTAATCTGCATCTGCGACTTAATAATTTAACTATTTCTAAACAAAGTTAAAGTGAATCACGTTGCAGACTTGATGTATTAATATACTGTTACTTCTTTATTTTTAAATGAAAGATAACTGTTCATTTTAGTCTACACACTTTGCTCTTGTCATCACTCTGATTCACTCCAAGAAATGATTAAAAGACCAAAGGATCTGAAGGATCTTTAAAGATTCTGCTTGGAGGATGGTCAAATATCCCCTCAATATGTTCACCAATGTTATAAAATACATTAATCAATATTTGGAGAGTAAAGTCAGTGTCATACATGCAAATTGAACAAAAGTGAACAGAAAATAACACAAAAAAAGAAAAGAAAAAATACAACAACAATGTAACAATGATATCATTAAAAATAATAGCTTTATCATATTCTAACAATATTTAGAGTTTTAGTGCAATTCATTCATTCTGACTAAAGGATTTCCTTTTCCTTTTTTCCTACTCCTTTTTTATTTCTTTCTTCCCTTTGACTTTTTTTGTCCCTAATGTGGCCTAACACCATGCTATATAAAATTCTGTGCAAATGGGAACAGCTTTTTGATTAACCCCTCCCATGGAATGTGATATGAATCTATATATAAAATAACTATTGATTCCTTTATGCGAGCCTTCCAGTTGAAACTATTGTTTAGAAATGCTACATAGATGGGGTATAGAATATTCTCCAGTATGTAGATTAGGCCAAGATGAAACCAAAGTGATTCAATATATTTTTTGGTACTGTCCCATAGTGAGCCTTTTGAGACTCAAATTCTAATGTGGCTAAGAAAGTGCAATATCAAGGCTGAATTGGACGTACAGACTGTTCTGCTTGGGGATTTAAAAAATATTAATCAAACGGTTGTAAATGCTATTATACTTCTGGGCAAAGTATTTATTTTCAAGTCTACCTCAGATCAGGATCTACAGCAAGAAGACACGAGGTACTTGTACTGCATCAGCAAGGTCTGTCCCAGGCTGAAATTTCAAGGCAGACAGTGGTTTCCAGATGTGCTGTCCAAGCTCTGTTGAAGAAGCACAAAGAAACGGGCAACGTTGAGGACCGTAGACATAGTGGTTGGCCAAGGAAACTTAGTGCAGCAGACACATCAAGCTTACTTCCCTTCGCAATCAGAAGATGTCCAGCAGTGCCATCAGCTCAGGATTGGCAGAAAACAGGGACCCAGGTACACCCATCTACTGTGCAGAGAAGTCTGGTCAGGAGTGGTCTTCATGGAAGAATTGTGGCCAAAAAGCCATACCTCCGATGTGGAAACAAGGCCAAGCGGCTCAACTATGCACTAAAAACACAGGAACTGGGGTGCAGAAAAATGGCAGCAGGTTCTCTGAACTGATAAGTCAAAATGTGAAATATTTGGCTGTAGCAGAAAGCAGTTTGTTTGCCGAAGGGCTGGAGAGCGGTACATTATTATATTATTATTATGGTACAAGGTACAAGAGTGAGTGTCTGCAGGCAACAGTGAAGCATGGTGGAGGTTCCTTGCAAGTTTGGGGCTGCATTTCGGCAAATGGAGTTGGGGATTTGGTCAGAATTAATGTATGCCTCAATGCTGAGAAATACAGGCAGATACTTATCCATCATGCAGTACTATCAGGGATGCATCTGAAGGACAAGGAGTCCTGGAAGTGATGGTATGGCCCCCACAGAGCCCTGATCTCAACATCAAGTCTGTCTGGGATTACATGAAGAGACAGAAGCCTTTGAGGCTGCCTAAATCCACAGAAGAACTGTGGCTAGTTCTAGAACAACCTACCTGCTGAGTTCCTTCAAAAACTGTGTGCAAGTATACCTAGAAGAATTGATGCTGTTTTGAAGGCAAAGGGTGTTCACACCAAATTGATTTGATTTAGATTTTTCTTCTGTTCATTCACTTCTTCTGTTCATGCATTTTGTTAATTGATTTCCATTTCTATTTTTGAAAGCATTCCTCTTTTACAGTATTTTCACACCTGCCTAAAACTTTTGCACAGTACTGTAGGTGTATTTCCTATTACTCTACTTGAATTGAACCATATAATCTGTTGAGCTATTTGGTCACCTTTTTCTGGTGGGTGATATTGCAACTGTAACCAGCTTTGTATGGATTCACTGAGAAATTTAGACAAATTGAAATGCATTTGTTGATGCTGGACATCCTATTGCAAACCTTGGGAAGACTGACTGACATAGTATAGCTTGCTCCATGACGTCTGAGAAGGTGTCCTCTGGCATAGGCCTAACATCATTATTGATTCAAGTTATTGGGGGCTACACACCAACCTAATGGGAGCAAACACAGCGGCCTGTAGCGTAGTGGTTAAGGTACATGACTGGGACACGCAAGGTCGGTGGTTTGATCCCAGGTATCTGCCAAATGCCATCAATGTAATGTAAACACACCTCAAAGGCTGTTGTAAAAGGTTACACACGATTGGGAGAAAACATTCAAAGCAGAAACCGTAGCAAAACATAGCAAAACATTCAGATGCCCCAGGCTCCAGATCAAAATTTCATTAGGCTAACTGAAAATGCAGCTGCTTGTGTGAACTACGGTGACAATGAAAATGTAAGGAGCTTTTCAAACCAACCTGAAGAAGTTTGTTTTACCATTACTATTCCTTACACTCGTGTTTCTTTAGCTTGCATAGCTTTTCAAGATCAACCATTTGAAATGCAAGCCAACATCGCTACAACTTGGCAGTCAACAAAATAAAATAATGTGCGCTTCCTTGATGCTGACACAAACATTATACTGAGTCTGAGAAACATGTAATTTGTCCAACACAACAGTTTAGCCAAGTTACCTTAACTAGGCAATAGTGAACAGCGGTGGGATCAACTCCACTGCTGGTAAACTCTTTCATCTCTGTTGAAACTAGATGTGGTTGCTCCTTCATCTTTTATTTTGGTGCTGGACTTTTTCCTAGTGGCAGTCATTTTGTTTGAATGAACGTTAGCGCGCTATGCTGCAAGAAATATATTGTTGGGTGTTGCTATGTTTGCAACTGAAAGGTGCGTAAAACAACGTTGAGTGTGTTTTAACTAAGGAATATTTTTAATATAAATGATTGAAAAATAATCATTGGTTGGGGGACATTGTTCGCTTCGTCATTTTTACGATGGCATTTGGCGGACTCTTATTGTTAACGAGTCCTTATTGACGAGTCGAGTCTCAATGAGTCCGCAATGAAAAAGTGATGCTACATGCTATTAATGCAAAAGAAAAAAATTAAAACGCACACTTCTGCAAGGTGCAGCCATCGGAATCTTAAAGGTTGCACACTCTTAATTCCAATTTAAGTAGTTTTTTAATGGCCAGCATTTTGGCAGCCAGGCTGCCTTCATCATGGCTTTGACAGAACAGTCAATGGGCACACGCATTCAGGGGCTTCAGAAAGTATTCAGACCCCTTCACTTTGTGCACACTTTATTGTGCTGTAGAATTTATTTTAAATGGATAAGATTGCCATTTTTGCCCATCAATCTACACTCAATAACCCGAAGTGAAATGTTTTTCAAAATTTCTGCACATTTGTTACAAATGAAAAAAATGTAAATCTCTGATTTATATAATATTCAGATCTTTCATTTAGTAGAACCCCTTTGGCTTGAAGTCTTTTTGGGTAAGTCTCTACAAGCTTTGTGCACCTGGATTTGGGCAGTTCTTTCCATTCTTCCTGGCAGATCCTCTCAAGCTCCTTCAGGTTGGATGGGAAGAGTCTATAAACAAACATCTTCAGGTCTCTCCACAAATATTTTATGGCATTTAATTCTGGGCTTTGGCTGGTCCACTCAAGGACAGTCAGAGACTGGTCCCCAAGCCACTCCAGCATTGTCTTGGCTGTATATTTTGGGTCATTGTTGTGCTGAAAGGTGAACCATCACCCCAGTCTGAGGTTGTGTGTACTCATCTGGAGCAGGTTTTCTTCTCCTCTCTGTATTTGGCTGCATTTATCCTGTCCTCAATTCTCACCATTCCCTGCCATGGCTTTGTTTCATTAAAACCAGATAATCTTTTTCCTCATGCTCCAGATGAGTCCTTTAAATGCCATTTGGCCAACTCCAAGCAGGCTGTCATGTCTTTTACTCAAGAGTGGCTTCCATCTATCCATTCCACCATAAAGGCCTGATTGATGGAGTGCCCCTGAGATGATTGTCCTTCTGGCAGGTTCTCCCATCTCTGCTGTGGGCTTCCAAAGCTCTGTTAAAGCGACCGTTGGCTTCTTGGTCACCTCCCCTCCTGCCCAGTTACTCAGTTTGGCCAGTGGCCACCTCTTGGACGAGGTGGTTTCAAACTTTCATTTCACAATTACTTGAATACTTTCTGAAGCCACTGTATCTGAACATAAATTGAACTCGCCTGCGAGCAGTGGTGTTTTTATCTCATGCTTGTGACCGTGATTCCGAGGCGCCTGAGGTGCTTCTTGTGCGCCGATCTGCAACTGCAAGTCCGCTGCATCTTAGCCTGTTGTGCCACCGCGGCTCCTGCTTGACCATATTTAAAAGCACATTTTTTAGACCAGACCAGACCAATGGCATGTTTATTCCATATTTAATAGAAATCAGACATTGCTTTTGATTTTTTTATTCAACATAATATTGTAAATAATAAAACAAATGAAAATGACTTGGACAAAAGTGAATGGGACCTTTAACCTAATATTTTGTTGCACAACCTTTAGAAGCAATCACTGCAATCAAACTTGTTTTGTAGCTCTTTTGGAGCCGTTTGGTATTCCGGTGTCATACAAACTCACTCTATTTTCGAGAGAGCTTGTTTGTAATTGACGTTAACATTAATGTTTACAGTAGAACCTGAGTTACTCTAGTTGAATGCAAGATTTATTTTATTATGCAATATTACAATAGCATTCCTTCGGATGCAAGGTTTTCCTATAGCATAATGTAGATGTAGTCCCAAAATCATAGCTCCCAATATCTAGCCTCATTTGATTTTTTTGAATGATTAAGTAAATGCTTAACAGTCACCTTTCATATCATAATTAAAACGTAAGAGTTTATTACAATACTGCAACGTGATTCAAATTTCCACACTTTGTAAGTTCGTTTACAAATAAAGTTAGAATTATCATCATTGAGTCGCAGATGCAGATTAAGCCTAGTCCTCGACTAAATTTAATTGGAGATTATCCATACAAAACTGCATTTAATCCAGGATTAAGATTAATCTGTGTTCATGTAACCGGCCCCTATTTTGTTATTGACCATCATCTTGTAATATAGCCCATGGTAATGCTTACATTGTCACATTAGTCACACAGAGTTCTTAAAAATAGAATGGTTATTTATTTTATCTTATTCATTGATATATCAATTACCTACCACACACGACCTGAGGTTTTGGCAAGCCTTTCTCCGGCCATCTTGAGAATGGCTTTGCCAAAACGTTGGCTCAGGCGTGGTAGTTTACATTACATTATTGCCATTTGGCAGACACTCTTATCATTGATATATGAATAAATAAATGAAATCACCACTATCTTTTTGTGTGCCCCTGATAATACTGCTTCTTTAGTTTTCACACACTTGACGTCATCTGTAAAATACGTCTTCTACACTTCTAGTTTCTATATCTTTTAAATTACATTAATGGCATTTGGCAGACGCTCTTATCCAGAGCAACGTACAGTTGCAGGTCACAGTCATGTACCTTAACCACCATGCTACAGGCTGCCTATATCTTTAATTAGCATTGGAATTGTGATCAATTTCTATCGCCATACTGTTGTTTAGGCTGTACCCTTCTGGAGACTGGAGACTGGAGACTTGACTTGGACTCTAGCTCAGAGACTTGAGACTTGACTCGTACTTGCATTTGATGGCTTGTGAACATCTCTGAGGTATGGTGTTATTTTCTTTGAAAGCTTCATTTTTTTCCACCTGTGAACATAGAGCTGATGTGACTTGCCAAAAAGTTCCAGTTGAGTCATCTGTCCAAAGGACATTCTCCCGGAAGGACTGGAGACTTGACTTGGACTCTAGCTCAGAGACTTGAGACTTGACTCGTACTTGCATTTGATGGCTTGTGAACATCTCTGAGGTATGGTGTTATTTTCTTTGAAAGCTTCATTTTTTTCCACCTGTGAACATAGAGCTGATGTGACTTGCCAAAAAGTTCCAGTTGAGTCATCTGTCCAAAGGACATTCTCCTGGAAGGATTGTGGCTTAGCAATATGCATTTTAGCAAATTCCAGTCTGGCTTTTTAATGTTTTTCTTTCCAAAGTGGAGTCCTCCTGGGTCTTCTTCCATGGAACTTTTGCCTAAAAAGCAATGGATGGTGCGATCAGAAACTGATGTACCTTCACCTTGGAGTTCAGCTTATATGTCTTTGGAAGTTATCCTTTGTTATTTTTCTATCATTCACACTATCCTTCTGTTCGTGGCCAATGCCCTGGGAGGTTGGCTACAGTTCCTTAAACTTAAACTTCTTAATATTTGCAACTGTTTTCACAGGAGCATCAATCTTGCAGTCTTTACCTTTACCATGCTTGTCTATTATTTTCTTTCTGATCTCCTCAGACAACTCTCTCTTTTGCTTTCTCCTGTCCGTGTTCAGTGTTGTGCACACAATTATACAAAACAGAACAGTGACTTTTTTCCCGTTTAAATGAATGTGACTGATTACCAGATTGGAAATGTGATACTAAGTAAATAAACAAATTAGTTTGAAATAAATCATTATAATTCTATTCTTTATTAAGGGGTACCAACAAATCTGTCCAGGCCATTTTAGAATATCTTTGTCGAATAAGCAGTACTTCATCTCTTTTCACAGCTTCTTTGACATACCAAAGGTATGCGCGTATACATGACACATTAGCTTTTAATTTAATCACTTTTCCGGAGGAATAAAGCATTATTTCAATGAACTGTTAGGGTACCAACAGTTCTGGATTAATGTTAACTCTTCCATTTTACAATTGCCTAACTTCACCTTTCTATGCTATACAGCACTAACGTTATCTCAAATAACAAATTCTTTAGAATTAATGAATTGATCTGGGATATCTATATCTTACAGTTAACGTTAGGCAAGTGACCAATAACTGTTTTCTTACAAAGCTCGTTATTGTCTGCTATCTGAATTCTGGATCTACCTTTCTTTTAGGAGGCATGTAGCTGTCCACTGTAAGCCTGTGTAAAATTGTGAAATTGACGTTTTGTTGCCAATGGTTGGCTACATTCTTATTAATATCAATGTTAATCGCTGATATTGATGTTGATCATGTTGCTCGAAGTCCGCTAACTCTTCAAGAATGTGTCAGAGTAGCCAATTGTTAAGTTAGCTAGCCATTAGGCTATGAAATGAATCCTGGTATAGGATAGTACTAGCTAACCTTCGGGATTGTGTCACCTATAATATTGGTTGACTTTATTCTTCTAACGTTGCAACTATTTCACTGTTGAGGGTAGTTTGGTAATCGGGTAAACGCTGATAGAACTTAATGTGTTGACTAGCTAGCTAGTATGTAAAATAGCCTCGAGGAAATACAACAAAATCCCCGCTGATTGTGACTGCGTTACATCGCGTTTGCAGTGAAAATGACGAGCTGTCAGCGCAGAGCGGCAGTAGGCAGTTTCCTCTCTCGCAAGAGTACATAATTAACGTTGCATTCATACATGAAACTAGCATTTGGCAGTGGACAATATTATTAGGCTACTGATGTTATAATTACCGATACCTGTTTAACCATTGTAGCCTATAATAAAACGTGAAACTGATCATGAACATTATTTTTTTATAAGATGACCATTATCGCACAGAGCAAAGTTATTCATATTTCGGGCCCAAGCACCGTAGGGTGCGAAGGACCCTATTGTTATTCGAAGGATTATTATTATTATTATTATTATTATTATTTAGGGCCCAAGCACCGTAGGGTGCGAAGGACCCTATTGTTATTGGAAGGATTATTATTATTAGGGCCCAAGCACCGTAGGGTGCGAAGGACCCTATTGTTATTGGAAGGATTATTATTAGGGCCCAAGCACCATAGGGTGCGAAGGACCCTATTGTTATTGGAAGGATTATTATTATTATTGTTATTAGGGCCCATCACCGTAGGGTGTGAAGGACCCTATTGTTATTGGAAGGATTATTATTATTATTATTATTATTATTATTATTACGGCCCAAGCACCGTAAGGTGCGAAGGACCCTATTGTTATTGGAAGGATTATTATTAGGGCCCAAGCACCGTAGGGTGCGAAGGACCCTATTGTTATTGGAAGGATTATTATTATTATTGTTATTAGGGCCCATCACCGTAGGGTGTGAAGGACCCTATTGTTATTGGAAGGATTATTATTATTATTAGTATTATTATTAGGGCCCAAGCACCGTAGGGTGTGAAGGACCCTATTGTTACTGGAAGGATTATTATTATTATTATTATTATTATTATTATTATTAGGGCCCAAGCACCGTAGGGTGCAAAGGACCCTATTGTTATTGGAAGGATTATTATTATTATTATTATTAGGGCCCAAGCACCGTAGGGTGCGAAGGACCCTATTGTTATTGGAAGGATTATTATTATTATTATTATTATTACGGCCCAAGCACCGTAGGGTGCGAAGGACCCTATTGTTATTGGAAGGATTATTATTAGGGCCCAAGCACCGTAGGGTGCGAAGGGACCCTATTGTTATTGGAAGGATTATTATTATTATTATTATTATTATTAGGGCCCAAGCACCGTAAGGTGCGAAGGACCCTATTGTTATTGGAAGGATTATTATTATTAGGGCCCAAGCACCGTAGGGTGCGAAGGAGCCTATTGTTATTGGAAGGATTATTATTATTATTATTATTATTATTATTAGGGCCCAAGCACCGTAGGGTGCGAAGGACCCTATTGTTATTGGAAGGATTATTATTATTATTATTATTATTATTAGGGCCCAGGCACCGTAGGGTGCGAAGGACCCTATTGTTATTGTAAAGATTATTATTATTATTATTATTAGGGCCCAAGCACCGTAGGGTGCGAAGGACCCTATTGTTATTGGAAGGATTATTATTATTATTATTATTAATTATTATTATTATTATTATTATTATTATTATTCTTTCTCTTCCGTCAAATGGGCATTTTTGAGGGCCTTGCCTTGGCTAAAAAGTCTTGAAATTTTGCAGACACATCAGAAGTGGTGGCCGTCAGGATCTATCAGATGCTCAGACCTGGCTGTGGCCGAGGGACTCCACAGCGCCCCCTATTGCGCTGCCCCCCCCCCCCCCCCCCCCATTGCATTGTTGTCTATTGTGGGCAGGCACTTTGAGCTACATGAACCTAATTTGGTATGCATGTGTGGCTCCTCAATTGAAAAACATTTTTCATTCGCATTGATGCAAATATGCGAACAGGAAGTCAGCCATTTTGAATTTTGTGCGTTTTCACATTTACTAAGTACTCCTCCTAGGCGGTTCATCGCAATCACACTAAATGCGGTAAGAATGGTGTCAAGATAGTCATGATTCTAAATTGCCAGGATATTTTTGATATCTCAAATGGTATGGTTATGGCGAGGCGTACAATTTTTATGTCACGCCGCGCCAAAAGGAAGTGGCCATAATTTTGTGGTTTACATCATCTGATCTGGCTGATATTTTACAAATATGTTCATTGTGTGAGTATACTCACATCCATGTCCCAAGAAGAAGTCAATGTTATAGCGCCACCATCTGGCAACAGGAAGTGAGGTTTTTATCATATTTGTATGCGTTCCTACTAGGGTATTCATCACATTCACACCAAATGTAGTCAGCATGATCTTAGGATAGTCCTGACCCTAAAAGCCAAAGGGATTTTTGATATCTCAAACAGTTTGGCAATAGCGAGGCGTACAATACACACGTTACGAGCGAAAACAGGAAGTGGGCTTAATTCCGTTCTACATCGTCTGATTGGGCTGATATTTTACAGATATATTCACTGTTGGAGTGCAATCACATCCATATCCACATACATCTGGGCGTGGCTACGCAGCGCCCCCTATGGTTCTTTTCTAATACTGTGGACATATACTTTCACGTAAATTCACCGAATATGGTATGCATATAGGTCTCCTCAAGACACACACATTTCTCATTTGCATCCCTTAACTTTTCCAAACAGGAAGTGAGCTATTCTGGATTTTGTGTGTTTTTAAGTGTTTTTACACGTACCAAACTCTGAAATACTCCTCCTAGGGGGTTCATCACATTCACACCAAATGTGGTGAGAATGGTCTCAGGATAATCCTGATGCTAAATTGAAAGGATATTTCTGATATGTCAAACGGTACGGCTATGGCGAGGCGTACAATTTGAGGTCTCGCCGCGGCAACAGGAAGTGGTCGTAATTTCATTCTAGATGGTCTGATCTGGTTGATATTAGAGATATGTTCTTTGTGGGAGTGTAATCACATCCATATCCCAAAAATGACTCAATGTTATAGCGCCACCATCTGGCAACAGGAAGTGGCCTTAATTTTACTCGACATCTTCCGATGTGGCCGAAAATTTAGAAATATGTATATTGTTGGAGTGTAATTAAATCCATATTCCAAAAACGACTCAATGTTATAACGCCACCATCTGGAAACTAGAACATTGAATTGACCTTAATTTCACTCAACATCTTCCGATGTGGCTGAAAATTTTGAAATAGGTTTATTATTGGAGTGTAATCAAATTCAAAAACCATACACGGCTCAATATTATAGCGCCACCATCTGGCAACAGGAAGTGAGTGTTATATCATTGATGCATTCCAATAGCAACACCAACATCTTCATTGATCAAAGGGGAATTCCTGTGCACACTATACGTTGCCAAGGAAGGTGATTATTTCCAAAGTGTGTACATATTGTTAAACATGTCATTGGCACAACTATGCCACCAAGGCGGTTGCGCCCATGGTGCTTGGGCCCGTTCATTGCTGCTTGCAGCTATATTTATTATTATTATTCTTTTTCTTCAGGCAAATGGGCTTTTTTGAGGGCCTTGCCATGCGTAAAAAGTCTTGACATTTTGCACACACATCAGAAGTGGTTGCTGTCAGGATCTCTCAGATGCTCAGACCTGGGCGTGGCCGAGGGACTCCACAGCGCCCCCTATTGCATTGTCTTCTATTGTGGGCAGGCACTTTGAGCTACCTGCACCTAATTTGGTGGCCATATAGGGCTCCTCGGTCCAAACACATTTCTCATTCGGATCTAATCAAATATCCAAACAGGAAGTCAGCCATTTTGGATTTTGTGAGTTTGACACGTTACGCCCAAAAACAGGAAGTGGGCTTAATTCCGTTCTACATCATCTGATCGGGATGATATTTTACAAATATATTCACTTTTGGAGTGCAATCACATCCATATCCACATTCATCTGGGCGTGGCTACACAGCGCCCCCTATGGCTCTTTTCTAATATTGTGGACATATACTTTCACGTAAATGCACCACATCTGGTAGGCATATGGGTCTCCTCAAGACACACATATTTCTCATTTGCATCCCTTAACTTTTCCCAACAGGAAGTGAGCTATTTTGGATTTTGTGTGTTTTTAAGTGTTTTTTCACGTACCAAAGTTTGAAATACTCTTCCTAGGGGGTTCATCACATTCACACAAAATGTGGTCAGCATGATATTATATCCCTGACACACAACTATGAACTGATTTTAAATAACTTGGAATGGTATGGCTATGGTCAGCCTTAAAATTAACTTGTAATGCTGCCAAAACAGGAAAATTATGTATTAAATCATTTCAAAAAGGTATTAAATTCTACATTGCCTGATTTTGAGGCTACAACTTTTCACATATGTTCATTGTTGGAGTGTCATCACATCCATTAAGCAAATATAGTTCACTATTTTCGCTGGACACTCATTATATCCAGTCTTAAAACTTCAACGCAAGTCGCAACTGACTCCCATTTCTAATACGCGACTGCCATCTACTGGCAAAGGTTAGTATTCTTTCTAATTTTCTTGGATAAAGTGATTTCTCAATGACAAGTTTTGTTTCTTTTTGCGAGCCAGTAACCATAACGATGTATGAGTAACAGCGGCAGCCTACGTGACAAAATGTACTGACAACACCCAGCCCATAGCAACGTTTTTTTCATCTACCTTAATTATATGGATTGAATAACTAAAATAAAAGACAGGCTTTTACTGGCAGGAAAGTATCATATATTTAAAAGATTAACACATATAATGCAGATCTTGCATTGACGTTCAATGTTATTTGGTTTAAAAAAAAACGTAGTGTAGCATTTTAAGGACTCAACACAAAACAGCTGTTCGGAAAGTTGGGTTGAAAACCAAGAAGCCTTATTAAGGAATTCGAGCCGTTTCTATTTGACTTCATTCGATTGAAGTGAATGCCGTAACCCAATTAAATGTAATTCGCGTCGGAATACACACAATCGCCTACACTGTCAACGTGAAATAAAAATATATAGAGGTTTAAATCGATCCTATATTGGGACATTTGTTATGATGGCTGGTGCAACGGGCATTTTCGGTACCGTTGACCATAATCGAATGCTAGCAATTATATCATTACACTGACCAAGTCCTGTTAAAAAGCACATTTTTGGTTCCTTTGTGGAAACAGTGAAGTTGTCTACATAATCTATTCTACTCACAGACTAACTGCGTCGCTGTAACTTCCCCCCATTTCTGATACGGGGATTCCATTTATTGGCAGAAATTGGTACTTTTATTTTTTTCTTCCTTCAAGTGATTTTTCAACGATAGGCTTTTGTTTTTTTCTAGCGAGCCAGTAGGCATAACGATGTATGATTTACAGCTGCAGCCTACGTGACAAAATGTATTGACAACACCCAGCCCGACGTTTCTTTGCATCTATTTTCATTATATGAATTGAATATCTAAAATAAATATTAAAGACATTTAAAGACTTAAAGACAGGCTTTAACTGGCAGGAAAGTATCATATATTTAAAAGATTAACACATATAATGCAGATCTTGCATTGACGTTAAATGGTATTTTGTTAAAAAAAAACGTATTGTAGCATTTTCAGGACTCAATACAAAACTGCTGTTCGGAAAGTTAGCTTGAAAACCAAGAAGCCTTATTTAGGAATTTGCGCCGTTTCTATTTGACTTAATTCGATTGAAGTGAATGCCGTAACCCAATTAAATGGAATTCGTGTCGGAATACACTTAATAGCCTACATTGTCAACGTGAAATAAAAATATATAGAGGTTTAAATCGATCCTATATTGGGACTTTTGTTATCATGGCTGGTGCAACGGGCATTTTCGGTACCATTGACCATAATCGAATGCTAGCATTTATATCATTAAACTGACCAAGTCCTGTTAAAAAGCACATTTTAGACTCCTTTGTGGAAACAGTGAATTTGTCTACACAATATATTCTACTCACAGACTAACTGCGTCGCTGTAACTTCCCCCCATTTCTGAAACGGGGATTCCATTTATTGGCAAAAAGTGGTACTTTTATATTTTTCTTCCTTCTAGTGATTTTTCAACGATAGGTTTTCGTTTTTTATATCGAGCCAGTAGGCATAACGATGTATGATTTACAGCTGCAGCCTACGTGACAAAATGTATTGACAACACCCAGCCCGACGTTTCTTTGCATCTATTTTCATTATTTGAATTGAATATCTAAAATAAATATTAAAGACATTTAATGACTGTCTTTAACTGGGAGGAGAGTGTCATATATTTAAAAAAGTAACACATGAAGTCAAAAAGAAACGGTAGCGTTTGAGGTGGCTCTGCTCGAACGCTGTGTTAACAAGAGACCGTTATGTTCAACAAAGGTATCGCATGCACGTCGTTGCGTAGCCTGTCCACTGTCTGTGTGAGTCAAAAAACAGGTCAGCTACGTTGGTTTACATGAATAGAAAACTTTCAGTTAAATCGCCAGCTATGTTTGTTTATTTTGCTTGTCATTAAACACGAATTAAGAGAACATACAATTTCGCTAGGAATTTTTGACTTAATATGAAAATACCGGATTGAGGGCAGAGACTTGGCATCTCCTTTAGATTTGGCTGAACAAATGCGTTTCAGGCAGCATAATTACCGGTGAAATGAAAAAGAATGATGCTGGCTAACTAGACGTTTAATGCAATATTATCCGACACTTGGGCGAGAAATTATTTAACCAAGATGAAAGGAAACATACAACATTTGGCCAATAGATGGAGCCCGTGTATAAGAGGGCAGTATACCTTAATGGTTTCGGCAGTGGATTAAGACATGCAAGGTCGGCGGTTCTATCCCCAGTGCGGTCACAATGAAGTTGAATAGTTTGTTTAAGCCAATGGTTTTATTTTGAGTGCATATTTATAACCGAATGACTTTTCAAGCATGAAATGTGCCTCTCGCTGTAAAATCTATGGAAATTAATTCATCTCTGCTCTCCATACAGGACTGTAGCACGTTATCACAATGTGTTTGTTGTTTTTGTTTCATTCTACATTGTCTGATGTGGCAGAAACTTCACACATGTTCATTTTTGGAGTGTAATCTCATCCATATACCAATAAAGGCTCAATGGCATAGCGCCACCATCTGGCAACAGGAAGTGGCCTTAATTTCACTTGACATCTTCCGATGTGGCTGAAAATGTAGAAATATTTTTATTATTGGAGTGTAATTAAATCCATATACCAAAAATGGCTCAATGTTATAGCGCCACCAGCTGGCAAAAGGAAGTGGCTTTAATTTTACTCGACATCTTCCAATTTGGCTGAAAATGTACAAATATGTTAATTATTGGAGTGTAATCAAATCCATAAACCATACACGGCTCAATATTATAGCGCCACCATCTGGCAACAGGAAGTGAGGCTTATATCATTGATGCATTCCAATAGCAGCAGCAACATCTTCATTGATCAAAGGGGAATTCCTGTGCACACTATACGTTGTCCAGGAAGGTGATTATTTCCAAAGTGTGTACATATCGTGAAACATGTCATTGGCACAACTATGCCACCAAGGCGGTTGTGCCCCTGGTGCTTGGGCCCGTTCATTGCTGCTTGCAGCTATATTTAGGGCCCAAGCACCGTAGGGTGCGAAGGACCCTATTGTTATTGGAAGGATTATTATTATTATTATTATTATTATTAGGGCCCAAGCACCATAGGGTGCGAAGGACCCTATTGTTATTGTAAAGATTATTATTATTATTATTATTATTATTAGGGCCCAAGCACCGTAGGGTGCGAAGGACCCTATTGTTATTGTAAAGATTATTATTATTATTATTATTATTATTATTATTATTATTATTAGGGCCCAAGCACGGTAGGGTGCGAAGGACCCTATTGTTATTGGAAGGATTATTATTATTAGGGCCCAAGCACCGTAGGGTGCGAAGGACCCTATTGTTATTGGAAGGATTATTATTATTATTATTAGGGCCCAAGCACCGTAGGGTGCGAAGGACCCTATTGTTATTGTAAAGATTATTATTATTATTATTAGGGCCCAAGCACCGTAGGGTGCGAAGGACCCTATTGTTATTGTAAAGATTATTATTATTATTATTATTATTATTATTATTCTTTTTTCTATATGCAAATGGGCCTTTTTGAGGTGCTTGCCATGCATAAAAAGTCTGGGAATTTTGCACACACATCAGAAAGGAGGACCTTCAGGATCGATTAGATGCTCAGACCTGGGCGTGGCCGAGGGACTCCACAGCGCCCCCTATCGCATTGTCATCTATTGTGGGCAGGCACTTTGAGCTACCTTCACCAAATTTAGTACGCATATAGCACTCCTCGGACCAAACACATTTCTAATTTGCATCTAATCAAATATACAAACAGGAAGTCAGCCATTTTGGATTTTGTGCGTTTTACACGTACTGCACTTTTAAGTACTCCTCCTAGGGGGTTCATCACATTCACACCACCTGTGGTCAGAATGGTCTCCGGATATTCATGATGCTAAATTGCCAGGATATTTTTGATAGATCAAACGGGACAGCCATGGGGAGGAGTACAATTTTTATGTCACGCCGCGCCAACAGGAAGTGGCCGTAATTTCATGGTCTACATTGTCTGATCTGGCTGATATTTTAGAAATACGTTTATTGTTGGAGTATAATCACATCCATATCCCAAGAACGAGTCAATGTTATAGCGCCACCATTTGGCAACAGGAAGTGAGGTCTTTATCATATTTGTATGCCTTCCTGCTAGGGCATTCATCACATTCACACGAAATGTGGTCCGCATGATCTTAGGATAGTTATGACCATAAGCTGTGAAGGGATTTTTGATATCTCAAACGGTATGGAAATGGCGAGTCGTACAGTACACATATTGCGTGCAAAAAAATGACTTTTTTTTCGACATCGTCCGATCTGGCTGATATTTTATAAATATGTTCACTGTTCGAGTAAAATATGAAATATATACATATCAATCGGGGCGTGGCTAGACAGCGCCCCCTATAATTATTATTCTCTTTTTTTTCAATGTATTTTGCATTTTTGAGGTGCTTGCCATGGATGAAAACTCACGGAATTTTGCACACACATGAGAAGTTTTGGCTCTCAGGATGTATCAGATGCTCAGACCTGGGCGTGGCCGAGGGACTCCACAGCGCCCCCTAATGCTTTGTCTTCTATTGTGGACAGGCACTTTGAGCTACCTTCACCTAATTTGGTATGCATGTGGGCCTCCTCTGGAAAAACACATTTGTCATTCGCATCGAATCAAATATGTAAACAGGAAGTCAGCCATTTTGAATTTTGTGCATTTTACATGTACTACACTTTTAAGTACTCCTCCTAGGGGGTTCATTACATTCACACGAAATGTGGTGAAAGCGGTCTCAGGATAGTCATGATACTAATTCCAAAGGATATTTTTGATATCTCAAACGGTATGGTCATGGCGAGGCGTACAATTTTCATGTCACGCCGCGCCAACAGGAAGTAGCCATAAATTCATGGTCTACATTGTCTGATCTGGCTGATATTTTACAAATATGTTCACTGTTAGAGTGTAATCACAACGCTATACCAAGAAGAAGTCAATGTTATAGCGCCACCATCTGGCAACGGAAGTGAGGTTTTTATCATGTTTGTATGCGTTCCTGCTAGGGTATTCATCACATTCACACCAAATGTAGTCATCATTTTCTTAGAATAGTCCTGACCCTAAATGACGAAAGGATTTTTGATATCTCAAACGGTTTGGCAATGGCGAGGCGTATAATACACACGTTACGCCCAAAAACAGGAAGTGGGCTTAATTCCGTTCTACATCATCTGATCGGGCTGATATTTTACAAATATATTCACTTTTGGAGTGCAATCACATCCATATCCACATTCATCTGGGCGTGGCTACACAGCGCCCCCTATGGCTTTTTTCTAATATTGTGGACATATACTTTCTCGTAAATGCACCACGTCTGGTAGGCATAAGGGTCTCCTCAAGACACACACATTTTTCATTTGCATTCCTTAACTTTTCCCAACAGGAAGTGAGCTATTTTGGATTTTGTGTGTTTTTAAGTGTTTTTTCACGTACCAAACTTTGAAATATTCTTCCTAGGGGGTTCATCACATTCACACAAAATGTGGTCAGCATGATATTATAGCCCTGACACACAACTATGAACTGATTTTTAATATCTTGGAATGGTATGGCTATGGTCAGCCTTAAAATTAACTTGTAATGCTGCCCAAACAGTTCATGTTTTAATACAATTATGTATTAAATAATTTCAAAAAGGTATTAAATTCTACATTGCCTGATTTTGAGGCTACAACTTTTCACATATGTTCATTGTTGGAGTGTCATCACATCCATTAAGCAATAATAGTTCACTATTTTCGCTGGAGACTCATTATATCCGGTCTTAAAACTTCAACGCAAGTCGCAAATGACTCTCCCATTTCTAATACGCGACTGCCATCTACTGGCAAAAGTTGGTATTGCATATATCTTGCAATGACGTTCAATGTTATTTGGTTTAAAAAAAACCGTGTTGTAGCATTTTAAGGACTCAATACAAAACAGCTGTTCGGAAAGTTAGCTTGAAAACCAAGAAGCCTTATTAAGGAATTCGAGCCGTTTCTATTTGACTTCATTCGATTGAAGTGAATGCCGTAACCCAATTAAATGTAATTCGCGTCGGAATACACACAATCGCCTACACTGTCAACGTGAAATAAAAATATATAGATGTTTAAATCGATCCTATATTGGGACATTTGTTATGATGGCTGGTGCAACGGGCATTTTCGGTACCGTTGACCATAATCGAATGCTACCATTTATATCATTAGACTGACCAAGTCCTGTTAAAAAGCACATTTTTGGTTCCTTTGTGGAAACAGTGAAGTTGTCTACATAATCTATTCTACTCACAGACTAACTGCGTCGCTGTAACTTCCCCCCATTTCTGATACGGGGATAGGTTTTTGTTTTTTTCTAGCGAGCCAGTAGGCATAACGATGTATGATTTACAGCTGCAGCCTACGTGACAAAATGTATTGACAACACCCAGCCCGACGTTTCTTTGCATCTATTTTCATTATATGAATTGAATATCTAAAATAAATATTTAAAAAATTTAATGACTTTAAAATGTCTTTAAATGGCAGGAGAGTATCATATATTTAAAAGAGTAACACATGAAGTCAAAAAAAAAACGTTAGCATTCGAGGTGGTGCTCGAACACTGTGTTAAGATATAACCGTTATGTTCAACAAAGGTATGGCTTGCAGGTCGTTGCGAGATGACAGATATTGGCTAACAGGAGCCAGCCTGTCCACTTGTCTGTGTGAGTCAAAAAACAGGTCCGCTACGTTGGTTTACATGAATAGAAAACTTTCAGTTAAATCGCCAGCTATGTTAGTTTATTTTGCTTGTCATTAAACACGAATTAAGAGAACATACAATTTCGCGAGGAATTTTTGACTTAATATGAAAATACCGGATTGAGGGCAGAGACTTGGCATCTCCTTTAGATTTGGCTGAACAAATGCGTTTCAGGCAGCATAATTACCGGTGAAATGGAAAAGAATGATGCTGGCTAACTCGACGTTTAATGCAATATTATCTGACACTTCGGAGAGAAATTATTTAACCAGGATAAAAGGAAACATACAACTTTTGGCCAATAGATGGCGTACGTGTATAAGAGGGCAGTATAGCTTAATGGTTCAGACAGTGGATTAAGACATGCAAGGTCCGCGGTTCCATCCCCGGTGCGGCCACAATAAAGTTGAATAGTTTCTTTACGCCAATGGTTTTATTTTGAGTGCATATTTATAACCGAATGACTTCTCAAGCGTAAATTGTGCCTCCCGCTGTAAAATCTATTGAAATGAATTCATCTCTGCTCTCCATACAGGACTGGAGCATATTATTACAATGTGCAAGCAAGAAGTAATTTTTGTTTCATTCTACATTGTCTGATGTGGCAGAAACTTCACACATGTTCATTTTTGGAGTGTAATCTCATCCATATACCAAGAAAGGCTCAATGGCATAGCGCCACCATCTGGCAACAGGAAGTGGCTTTAATTTTACTTGACATCTTCCAATTTGGCTGAAAATGTACAAATATGTTAATTATTGGAGTGTCATCAAATCCATAAACCACACACGGCTCAATATTATAGCGCCATCATCTGGCAACAGGAAGTGGCTTAAATTTTACTTGACATCTTCCAATTTGGCTGAAAATGTACAAATATGTTCATTTTAGGAGTGAAATCAAATCCATAAACCATACACAGCTCAATATTATAGCGCCACCATCTGGCAATAGGAAGTGAGGCTTATATCATTAATGCATTTCAATAGCAGCAGCAACATCTTCATTGATCAAAGGGGAATTCCTGTGCACACTATACGTTGTCCAGGAAGGTGATTATTTCCAAAGTGTGTACATATTGTGAAAAATGTCATTGGCACAACTATGCCACCAAGCCGGTTGCGCCCATGGTGCTTGGGCCCGTTCATTGCTGCTTGCAGCTATATTTAGGGCCCAAGCACCGTAGGGTGCGAAGGACCCTATTGTTATTGGAAGGATTATTATTATTATTAGGGCCCAAGCACCGTAGGGTGCGAAGGACCCTATTGTTATTGTAAAGATTATTATTATTATTATTATTAGGGCCCAAGCACCGTAGGGTGCGAAGGACCCTATTGTTATTGGAAGGATTATTATTAGGGCCCAAGCACCGTAGGGTGCGAAGGACCCTATTGTTATTGTAAAGATTATTATTATTATTATTATTATTATTATTCTTTTTTCTATATGCAAATGGGCCTTTTTGAGGTGCTTGCCATGCATAAAAAGTCTGCGAATTTTGCACACACATCAGAAATGAGGACCTTCAGGATCTATTAGATGCTCAGACCTGGGCGTCGCCGAGGGACTCCACAGCGCCCCCTATCGCATTGTCATCTATTGTGGGCAGGCACTTTGAGCTACCTTCACCAAATTTTATATGCATATAGCACTCCTCGGACCAAACACATTTCTCATTCGCATCTAATCAAATATACAAACAGGAAGTCAGCTATTTTGGATTTTGTGCGTTTTACACGTACTGCACTTTTAAGTACTCCTCCTAGGGGGTTCATCACATTCACACCACCTGTGGTCAGAATGGTCTCAGGATATTCATGATGCTAAATTGACAGGATATTTTTGATAGCTCAAACGGGACGGTCCTAGGGAGGCGTAGAATTTTTATGTCACGCCGCGCCAACAGGAAGTGGCCGTAATTTCATGGTCTGCATTGTCTGATCTGGCAGATATTTTAGAAATACGTTTATTGTTGGAGTATAATCACATCCATATCCCAAGAACGGGTCAATGTTATAGCGCCACCATCTGGCAACAGGAAGTGAGGTCTTTATCATATTTGTATGCCTTCCTGCTAGGGCATTCATCACATTCACACGAAATGTAGTCAGCATGATCTTAGGATACTCATGACCATAAGCTGTGAAGGGATTTTTGATATCTCAAACGGTATGGAAATGGCGAGTCGTACAGTACACATATTGCGTGCAAAAAAATGACTTTTTTTTCGACATCGTCCGATCTGGCTGATATTTTCCAAATATGTTCACTGTTGGAGTACAATATGAAATATATACATATCAATCGGGGCGTGGCTAGACAGCGCCCCCTATAATTATTATTCTCTTTTTTTTCAATGTATTTTGCATTTTTGAGGTGCTTGCCATGGATGGAAACTCATGGAATTTTGCACACACATGAGAAGTGTTGGCTGTCAGGATGTGTCAGATGCGCAGAACTGGGCGTGGCCGAGGGACTCCACAGCGCCCCCTAATGCTTTGTCTTCTATTGTGGACAGGCACTTTGAGCTACCTTCACCTAATTTGGTATGCATGTGGGGCTCCTCTGGATAAACACATTTCTCATTCGCATCGAATCAAATATGTAAACAGGAAGTCAGCCATTTTGAATTTTGTGCATTTTACACGTACTACACTTTTAAGTACTCCTCCTAGGGGCTTCATTGCATTCACACGAAATGGGGTCAAACTGGTCTCAGGATAGTCATGATACTAATTCCAAAGGATATTTTTGATATCTCAAACGGTATGGTCATGGCGAGGCATACAATTTTCATGTCACGCCGCGCCAACAGGAAGTAGCCATAAATTCATGGTCTACATTGTCTGATCTTGCTGATATTTTAGAAATATGTTCACTGTTAGAGTGTAATCACATCCAAATACCAAGAAGAAATCAATGTTATAGCGCCACCATCTGGCAACGGACGTGAGGTTTTTATCATGTTTGTATGCGTTCCTGCTAAGGTATTCATCACATTCACACCAAATGTAGTCATCATGATCTTAGAATAGTCCTGACCCTAAATGACGAAAGGATTTTTGATATCTCAAACGGTTTGGCAATGGCGAGGCGTATAATACACACGTTACGCCCAAAAACAGGAAGTGGGCTTAATTCCGTTCTACATCATCTGATCCGGCTGATATTTTACAAATATATTCACTTTTGGAGTGCAATCACATCCATATCCACATTCATCTGGGCGTGGCTACACAGCGCCCCCTATGGCTTTTTTCTAATATTGTGGACATATACTTTCACGTAAATGCACCACGTCTGGTAGGCATAAGGGTCTCCTCAAGACACACACATTTCTCATTTGCATCCCTTAACTTTTCCCAACAGGAAGTGAGCTATTTTGGATTTTGTGTGTTTTTAAGTGTTTTTTCACGTACCAAACTTTGAAATACTCTTCCTAGGGGGTTCATCACATTCACACAAAATGTGGTCAGCATGATATTATAGCCCTGACACACAACTATGAACTGATTTTTAATATCTTGGAATGGTATGGCTATGGTCAGCCTTAAAATTAACTTGTAATGCTGCCCAAATAGGAAAATTATATATTAAATAATTTCAAAAAGGTATTAAATTCTACATTGCCTGATTTTGAGGCTACATCTTTTCACATATGTTCATTGTTGGAGTGTCATCACATCCATTAAGCAATAATAGTTTACTATTTTCGCTGGAGACTCATTATCTCCAGTCTTAAAACTTCAACTCAAGTCGCAACTGACTCTCCCATTTCTAATACGCGACTGCCATCTAGTGGCAAAGGTTAGTATTCTTTCTAATTTTCGGTATTGTTTCTCTTTTTCTTGGATAAAGTGATTTCTCAACGACAAGTTTTGTTTCTTTTTGCGAGCCAGTAACCATAACGATGTATGAGTAAAAGCGGCAGCCTACGTGACAAAATGTACTGAAAACACCCAGCCCACAGCAACGTTTTTTCTCATCGACCTTAATTATATGGATTGAATAACTAAAATAAAAGACAGGCTTTTACTGGCAGGAAAGTATCATATATTTGAAAGATTAACACATATAATGCATATCTTGCAATGACGTTCAATGTTATTTGGTTTAAAAAAAACCGTGTTGTAGCATTTTAAGGACTCAATACAAAACAGCTGTTCGGAAAGTTGGCTTGAAAACCAAGAAGCCTTATTAAGGAATTCGAGCCGTTTCTATTTGACTTCATTCGATTGAAGTGAATGCCGTAACCCAATTAAATGTAATTCGCGTCGGAATACACATAATAGCCTACACTGTCAACGTGAAATAAAAATATATAGAGGTTTAAATCGATCCTGTATTGGGACATTTGTTATGATGGCTGGTGCAACGGGCATTTTCGGTACCGTTGACCATAATCGAATGCTAGCATTTATATCATTACACTGACCAAGTCCTGTTAAAAAGCACATTTTTGGTTCCTTTGTGGAAACAGTGAAGTTGTCTACACAATCTGTTCTACTCACAGACTAACTGCGTCGCTGTAACTTCCCCCCATTTCTGATACGGCGATTCAATTTATTGGCAGAAAGTGGTACTTTCATTTTTTTCTTCATTCAAGTGATTTTTCAACGATAGGTTTTTGTTTTTTTCTAGCGAGCCAGTAGGCATAACGATGTATGATTTACAGCTGCAGCCTACGTGACAAAATGTATTGACAACACCCAGCCCGACGTTTCCTTGCATCTATTTTCATTACATGAATTGAATAACTAAAATAAATATTAAAGACATTTAAAGACTTAAAGACAGGCTTTAACTGGCAGGAGAGTATCATATTTTTAAAAGATTAACACATGAAGTCAAAAAGAAACTTTAGCGTCTGAGGTGGCTCTGCTCGAACGCTGTGTTAACATGAGACCGTTTTGTTCAACAAAGGTATCACATGCAGGTCGTTGCGAGATGACACGCACGGGCTAACAGCAGCCAGCCAGTCCACTGTCTGTGTGAGTCAAAAAACAGGTCAGCTACGTTGGTTTACATGAATAGAAAACTTTCAGTTAAATCGCCAGCTATGTTAGTTTATTAGGCTTGTCATTAAACACGAATTAAGAGAACATACAATTTCGCTAGGAATGGTAAATTAATATGAAAATACTGTATTGAGGGCAGAGAGTTGGCATCTCTTTTAGATTTGGCTGAACAAATGCGTTTCAGGCAGCATAATTACCAGTGAAATGGAAAAGAATGATGCAGGTTAACTAGACGTTTCGTGCAATATTATCCGACACTTCGTAGAGAAATTATTAAACCAAGATAAAAGGAGACATTTGGCCAATAGATGGCACCCGTGTATAAGCGGGCAGTATAGCGTAATGGTTAGGGCGGTGGATTAAGGCACGCAAATTCAGCCGTTCTATCCCCGCTGCAGCCACAATGAATTTGAATAGTTTCTTGAAGCCAATTGTTTTCATTTTGAGTGCATGTTTATGGCCTAATGACTTTTCAAGCATAAATTGTGCCTCCCCGTGTAAAAACTATGGAAATTAATTAATCTCTGCTCTCCATACAGGACTGTAGCATGTTATCACAATGTGCAAGCAAGACGTTATTTTTATTTCATTCTACATTGTCTGATGTGGCTGAAACTTCACACGTTCATTTTTGGAGTGTAATCTCATCCATTTTCCAATAAAGGCTAAATGGCAAAGCGCCACCCGCTGGCAACAGGAAGTGAGCCTTATATTGCATTCTTAAGCATTATTTTTCAATGGGTTCATGACATTCACGGTAAATGTGGTCAGCATGATGCTAGGATGGTCCTGACAAAACAGATTTTTGATTTACTGGGATGATATAGCTATGGTCAGGCACATAAAAAACACATCATGCCAGACAAACAGGAAGTGGTCATACTTAAATTCTCCAATGTCTGATGTGACTGCAACTTTACACAGATGCTCAGTGTTGGAGTGTAATCAAATCCATATTCCAAAAACGACTCAATGTTATAGCAGCATCATCTGGAAACAGGAATTGACCTTAATTTCGCTGAACATCTTCCGATGTGGCTGAAAATGTACAAATATGTTTATTTCTGGAGTGTAATCAAATTCAAAAAACATACACGGATCAATAATATAGCGCCACCATCTGGCAACAGGAAGTGAGGCTTATATCATTGATGCATTCCAATAGCAGCGCCAACATCTTCATTGATCAAAGGGAAATTCCTGTGCACACTATACGTTGTCCAGGAAGGTGATTATTTCCAAAGTGTGTACATGTTGTGAAACATGTCATTGGCAGAACTATGCCACCAAGGCGGTTGCCCCCATGGGGCTTGGGCCCGTTCATTGCTGCTTGCAGCTATATTTATTATTATTATTCTTTTTTTTTCAATGTTTTGTGCATTTTTGAGGTGCTTGCCATGAATGAAAACTCACGGAATTTTGCACACACATCAGAATTGGTGGCTGTCAGGATCTCTCAGATGCTCAGACCTGGGCGTCGCTGAGGGACTCCACAGCGCCCCCTATCGCATTGTCTTCTATTGTGGGCAGGCACTTTGAGCTACCTGCACCATATTTAGTGTGCATATAGCACTCCTCAGGCCAAACACATTTCAAATTTGCATCTAATCAAATATGCAAACAGGAAGTCAGCCATTTTGGATTTTATGCGTTTTACACGTTCTACACTTTTAAGTACTCCTCCTAGGGGGTTCATCGCATTCACACCAACTGTGGTCAGAATGGTCTCAGGATAGTCATGATACTAAATTGCCAGGATATTTTTTATAGCTCAAACAGGACAGTCACGGGGAGGATTACAATTTTTATGTCACGCCACGCCAACAGGAAGTGGCCGTAATTTCATGGTCGACATCGTCTGATCTGGCTGATATTTTAGAAATACGTTTATTGTTGGAGTATAATCACATCCATATCCCAAGAACGGGTCAATGTTATAGCGCCACCATCTGGCAACAGGAAGTGTGGTCTTTAACATATTTGTATGCCTTCCTGCTAGGGCATTCATCACATTCACACGAAATGTGGTCAGCATGATTTTAGGATAGTCATGACCATAAGCTGTGAAGGGATTTTTGATATCTCAAACGGTATGGAAATGGCGAGTCGTACAGTACACATATTGCGTGCAAAAAAATGACTTTTTTTTCGATATCGTCCGATCTGGCTGATATTTTACAAATATGTTCACTGTTGGAATACAATATGAAATATATACATATCAATCGGGGCGTGGCTAGACAGCGCCCCCTATAATTATTATTCTCTTTTTTTTCAATGTATTTTGCATTTTTGAGGTGCTTGCCATGGATGAAAACTCACGGAATTTTGCACACACATGAGAAGTGTTGGCTTTCAGGATGTTTCAGATGCTCAGACCTGGGCGTGGCCTAGGGACTCCACAGCGCCCCCTAATGTTTTGTCTTCTATTGTGGACAGGCACTTTTAGCTACCTTCACCTTATTTGGTATGCATGTGGGCCTCCTCTGGACAAACACATTTCTCATTCGCATCGAATCAAATATGTGAACAGGAAGTCAGCCATTTTGAATTTTGTGCATTTTACACGTACTACACTTTTAAGTACTCCTCCTAGGGGGTTCATTGCATTCACACAAAATGTGGTCAAAGCGGTCTCAGGATAGTCATGATACTAATTCCAAAGGATATTTTTGATATCTCAAACGGTATGGTCATGGCGAGGCGTACAATTTTCATGTCACGCCGCGCCAACAGGAAGTAGCCATAAATTCATGCTCTACATTGTCTGATCTGGCTAATATTTTACAAATATGTTCACTGTTAGAGTGTAATCACATCCAAATACCAAGAAGAAATCAATGTTATAGCGCCACCTTCTGGCAACGGATGTGACGTTTTTATCATGTTTGTATGCGTTCCTGCTAGGGTATTCATCACATTCACACCAAATGTAGTCATCATGATCTTAGAATAGTCCTGACCCTAAATCACGAAAGGATTTTTGATATCTCAAACGGTTTGGCAATGGCGAGGCGTATAATACACACGTTACGCCCAAAAACAGGAAGTGGGCTTAATTCCGTTCTACATCATCTGATCAGGCTGATATTTTACAAATATATTCACTTTTGGAGTGCAATCACATCCATATCCACATTCATCTGGGCGTGGCTACACAGCGCCCCCTATGGCTTTTTTCTAATATTGTGGACATATACTTTCACGTAAATGCACCACGTCTGGTAGGCATAAGGGTCTCCTCAAGACACACACATTTCTCATTTGCATCCCTTAACTTTTCCCAACAGGAAGTGAGCTATTTTGGATTTTGTGTGTTTTTAAGTGTTTTTTCACGTACCAAAGTTTGAAATACTCTTCCTAGGGGGTTCATCACATTCACACAAAATGTGGTCAGCATGATATTATAGCCCTGACACACAACTATGAACTGATTTTTAATATCTTGGAATGGTATGGCTATGGTCAGCCTTAAAATTAACTTGTAATGCTGCCCAAACAGGAAAATTATTTATTAAATCATTTCAAAAAGGTATTAAATTCTACATTGCCTGATTTTGAGGCTACAACTTTTCACATATGTTCATTGTTGGAGTGTCATCACATCCATTAAGCAATAATAGTTCACGATTTTCGCTGGAGACTCATTATATCCAGTCTTAAAACTTCAACGCAAGTCGCAACTGACTCTCCCATTTCTAATACGCGACTGCCATCTATTGGCAAAAAAAAGGTATTGTTTCTCGTATTCTGGGATAAAGTGATTTCTCAACGACAGGTTTTATTAATTTTTGCGAGCCAGTAACCATAACGATGTATGAGTAACAGCGGCAGCCTACGTGACTAAATGTACTGACAACACCCAGCCCACAGCAACGTTTTTTCTCATCTACCTTAATTAACTCGATTGAATAACTAAAATAAAAAACAGGCTTTTACTGGCAGGAAAGTATCATATATGTAAAAGATTAACACATGTAATGCATATCTTGCATTGACGTTAAATGGTGTTAAAAAATCGTATTGTAGCATTTTAAGGACTCAATACAAAACGGCTGTTCGGAAAGTTAGTTTGAAAACCAAGAAGCCTTATTAAGGAATTCGAGCCGTTTCTTTTTGACTTCATTCGATTGAAGTGAATGCCGTAACCCAATTAGTAATTCGCGTCGGAATACACATAATAGCATACACTGTCAACGTGAAATAAAAATATATAGAGGTTTAAATCGATCCTATATTGGGACTTTGTTATGATGGCTGGTGCAACGGGCATTTTCGGTAATGTTGACCATAATCGAATGCTAGCATTTATATCATTACACTGACCAAGTACCGTTAAAAAGCATATTTTAAGCTCCCTTCTGGAAACAGTGAAGTTGTCTACACGGTCTACTCTAATCACAGACTAACTGCGTCGCTGTAACTTCCCCCATTTCTGATACGGGGATTCCATTCATTGGCAAAAAATGGTACTTTCATTTTTTTCTTCCTTCAAGTGATTTTTCAACGATAGGTTTTTTTTATTTTTATAGCGTGCCAGTATGCATAACGATGTATGATTTACAGCTGCAGCCTACGTGACAAAATGTAATGACAACACCCAGCCCGACGTTTCTTTGCATCTATTTTCATTATATGAATTGAATAACTAAAATAAATATTAAACACATTTAAAGACTTAAAGACAGGCTTTAACTGGCACGAGAGTATCATATATTTAAAACATGAACACATGAAGTCAAAAAGAAACGTCAGCGTTTGAGGTGTCTGCTCGAACGCTGTGTTAACATGAGACCGTTATGTTCAACAAAGGTATCGCATGCAGGTCGTTGCCAGATGACACGCACGGGGTAACAGCAGCCAACCTGTCCACTGTTTGTGTGAGTCAAAAAACAGGTCAACTACGTTGGTTTACATGAATATAAAACTTTCAGTTAAATCGCCAGCTATGTTTGTTTATTAGGCTTGTCATTAAACACGAATTAAGAGAACATACAATTTCGCTAGGAATGGTAACTTAATATGAAAATACTGTATTGAGGGCAGAGAGTTGGCATCTCTTTTAGATTTGGCTGAACAAATGCGTTTCAGGCAGCATAATTACCGGTGAAATGGAAAAGAATGATGCTGGCTAACTAGACGTTTCATGCAATATTATCCGACACTTCGGAGAGAAATTATTTAACCAAGATAAAAAGAAACATACAACTTTTGGCCAATAGATGGCACCCGTGTATCAGCGTGCAGTGCAGCGTAATGGTTCGGGCGGTGGATTAAGGCACGCAAATTCAGCGGTTCCATCCCCGGTGCAGCCACAATAAAATTGAACAGTTTCTTGAAGGTAATGGTTTTATTTTGAGTGCATATCTATAGCCTAATGACTTTTCAAGCATATATTGTGCCTCCCCGTGTAAAAACTATGGAAATTAATTAATCTCTGCTCTCCATACAGGACTGTAGCATGTTATCACAATGTTCAAGCTAGAAGTTATTTTTGTTTCATTCTACATTGTCTCATGTGGCTGAAACTTCACTCATGTTCATTTTTGGAATGTAATCTCATCCATATCCCAATAAAGGCTCAATGGCATAGCACCACCTCCTGGGAACAGGAAGTGTGGCTTCATTTCATTTCACATCGTCTGATTTTGCTGACGCTTTAGAGCAGGGGTCACCAACCTTTTTGAAACTGAGAGCTACTTCATGGGTACTGAGTCATACTAAGCGCTACCAGTTTGTTTTGTCATGTGCACAATACTGACCTTTGAACTAGAGTAGGTCAGAGTTCACCTAAACTTTTCAACTTCATGGATAGTAAACATATTTTTAAGATATTGTCATTTTTAAATCTATATAAATGCAAGTGTGATTAAAAAAAAATAGCAACAGAATAAAATTAAATTTTAGATGCAGCTCACTAGTGAGTTGTGCTATTTTTAGAACAGGCCTGCGGGCGACTCATGTGGTCCTTGGGGGCGACCTGGTGCCCGCGGGCACCGTGTTGGTGACCCCTGCTTTAGAGATATGTTCCATGTTGGATTATAATCACATCCATGTTCCAATAAATGCTCAATGTCACATCGCCACCTGCTGGCAACAGGAAGCAGCCTTAATTTCACTCAACATCTTCTGATGTGGCTTAGAATTTAGAAATAGGTTTATTATTGGAGTGTAATCACATTCAAAAACCATACATGGTTCAATATTATAGCGCCAGCATCTGGCAACAGGAAGTGAGGCTTATATCATTGATGCATTCCAATAGCAGCACCAACATCTTCATTGATCAAAGGGGAATTCCTGTGCACACTATACGTTGTCCAGGAAGGTGATTATTTCCAAAGTGTGTACATGTTGTGAAACATGTCATTGGCACAACTATGCCACCAAGGCGGATGCGCCCATGGTGCTTGGGCCCGTTCATTGCTGCTTGCAGCTATATTTATTATTATTATTCTTTCTCTTCCGTCAAATGGGCATTTTTGAGGGCCTTGCCATGGCTAAAAAGTCTTGAAATTTTGCAGACACATCAGAAGTGGTGGCCGTCAGGATCTTTCAGATGCTCAGACCTGGGTGTGGCCGAGGGACTCCACAGCGCCCCCTATTGCGCTGCCCCCCCCCCACCCCCCGCATTGTTGTCTATTGTGGGCAGGCACTTTGAGCTACATGAACCTAATTTGGTATGCATGTGTGGCTCCTCAATTGAAACACATTTCTAATTCGCATTGATGCAAATATGCGAACAGGAAGTCAGCCATTTTGAATTTTGTGCGTTTTCACATGTACTACACTTTTAAGTACTCCTCCTAGGCGGTTCATCGCATTCACACCAAATGGGGTAAGAATGGTCTCAAGATAGTCATGATTCTAAATTGCCAGGATATTTTTAATATCTCAAACGGTATGGTCATGGCGAGGCGTACAATTTTTATGTCACGCCGCGCCAAAAGGAAGTGGCCATAATTTTGTGGTTTACATCGTCTGATCTGGCTGATATTTTACAAATATGTTCATTATGTGAGTATACTCACATCCATGTCCCAAGAAGAAGTCAATGTTATAGCGCCACCATCTGGCAACAGGAAGTGAGGTTTTTATCATATTTGTATGCGTTCCTGCTAGGGTATTCATCACATTCACACCAAATGTAGTCAGCATGATCTTAGGATAGTCCTAACTCTAAAAGCCAAAGGGATTTTTGATATCTCAAACGGTTTGGCAATGGCGAGGCGTACAATACACACGTTACGAGCGAAAACAGGAAGTGGGCTTAATTCCGTTCTACATCGTCTGATTGGGCTGATATTTTACAGATATATTCACTGTTGGAGTGCAATCACATCCATATCCACATACATCTGGGCGTGGCTACGCAGCGCCCCCTATGGTTCTTTTCTAATATTGTGGACATATACTTTCACGTAAATTCACCGAATATTTTATGCATATGGGTCTCCTCAAGACACACACATTTCTCATTTGCATCCCTTAACTTTTCCAAACAGGAAGTGAGCTATTCTGGATTTTGTGTGTTTTTAAGTGTTTTTACACGTACCAAACTCTGAAATACTCCTCCTAGGGGGTTCATCACATTCACACCAAATGTGGTGAGAATGGTCTCAGGATAATCCTGATGCTGAATTGAAAGGATATTTCTGATATGTCAAACGGTACGGCTATAGCGAGGCGTACAATTTGAGGTCTCGCTGCGGGAACAGGAAGTGGTCGTAATTTCATTCCAGATGGTCTGATCTGGTTGATATTACACAGATATGTTCGTTGTGGGAGTGTAATCACATCCATATCCCAAAAATGACTCAATGTTGTAGCGCCACCATCTGGCAACAGGAAGTGGCCTTAATTTTACTCGACATCTTCCGATGTGGCCGAAAATGTAGAAATATGTATATTGTTGGAGTGTAATTAAATCCATATTCCAAAAACGACTCAATGTTATAGTGCCACGATCTGGAAACTAGAACATTGAATTGACCTTAATTTCACTCAACATCTTCCGATGTGGCTGAAAATTTAGAAATAGGTTTATTATTGGAGTGTAATCAAATTCAAAAACCATACACGGCTCAATAATATAGCGCCACCATCTGGCAACAGGAAGTGAGTCTCATATCATTGATGCATTCCAATAGCAACACCAACATCTTCATTGATCAAAGGGGAATTCCTGTGCACACTATACGTTGCCAAGGAAGGTGATTATTTCCAAAGTGTGTACATATTGTTAAACATGTCATTGGCACAACTATGCCACCAAGGCGGTTGCGCCCATGGTGCTTGGGCCCGTTCATTGCTGCTTGCAGCTATATTTATTATTATTATTCTTTTTCTTCAGGCAAATGGGCTTTTTTGAGGGCCTTGCCATGCGTAAAAAGTCTTGACATTTTGCACACACATCAGAAGTGGTTGCTGTCAGGATCTCTCAGATGCTCAGACCTGGGCGTGGCCGAGGGACTCCACAGCGCCCCCTATTGCATTGTCTTCTATTGTGGGCAGGCACTTTGAGCTACCTGCACCTAATTTGGTGGCCATATAGGGCTCCTCGGTCCAAACACATTTCTCATTCGGATCTAATCAAATATCCAAACAGGAAGTCAGCCATTTTGGATTTTGTGAGTTTGACACGTTACGCCCAAAAACAGGAAGTGGGCTTAATTCCGTTCTACATCATCTGATCGGGATGATATTTTACAAATATATTCACTTTTGGAGTGCAATCACATCCATATCCACATTCATCTGGGCGTGGCTACACAGCGCCCCCTATGGCTCTTTTCTAATATTGTGGACATATACTTTCACGTAAATGCACCACATCTGGTAGGCATATGGGTCTCCTCAAGACACACACATTTCTCATTTGCATCCCTTAACTTTTCCCAACAGGAAGTGAGCTATTTTGGATTTTGTGTGTTTTTAAGTGTTTTTTCACGTACCAAAGTTTGAAATACTCTTCCTAGGGGGTTCATCACATTCACACAAAATGTGGTCAGCATGATATTATATCCCTGACACACAACTCTGAACTGATTTTAAATAACTTGGAATGGTATGGCTATGGTCAGCCTTAAAATTAACTTGTAATGCTGCCAAAACAGGAAAATTATGTATTAAATCATTTCAAAAAGGTATTAAATTCTACATTGCCTGATTTTGAGGCTACAACTTTTCACATATGTTCATTGTTGGAGTGTCATCACATCCATTAAGCAATAATAGTTCACTATTTTCACTGGAGACTCATTATATCCAGTCTTAAAACTTCAACGCAAGTCGCAAATGACTCTCCCATTTCTAATACGCGACTGCCATCTACTGGCAAAAGTTGGTATTGTATATATCTTGCAATGACGTTCAATGTTATTTGGTTTATAAAAAACCGTGTTGTAGCATTTTAAGGACGATAGGTTTTTGTTTTTTTCTAGCAGCAGTAGGCATAACGATGTATGATTTACAGCTGCAGCCTACGTGACAAAATGTATTGACAACACCCAGCCCGACGTTTCTTTGCATCTATTTTCATTATATGAATTGAATATCTGAAATAAATATTAAAGACATTTAATGACTGTCTTTAACTGGCAGGAGAGTATCATATATTTAAAAGAGTAACACATGAAGTCAAAAAGAAACGTGAGCGTTTGAGGTGGCTCTGGTCGAACTCTGTGTTAACATGAGACCGTTATGTTCAACAAAGGTATCGCATGCAGGTCCTTGCGAGATGACAGGCATGGGCTAACAGCAGCCAGCCTGTCCACTGTCTGTGTGAGTCAAAAAACAGGTCAGCTACGTTGGTTTACAAGAATAGAAAACTTTCAGTTAAATCGCCAGCTATGTTAGTTTATTTTGCTTGTCATTAAACACGAATTAAGAGAACATACAATTTCGCGAGGAATTTTTTACTTAATATGAAAATACCGGATTGAGGGCAGAGACTTGGCATCTCCTTTAGATTTGGCTGAACAAATGCGTTTCAGGCAGCATAATTACCGGTGAAATGGAAAAGAATGATGCTGGCTAACGAGACGTTTAATGCAATATTATCAGACACTTCATAGAGAAATTATTTAACCAAGATAAAATGAAACATACAACTTTTGGCGAATAGATGGCACCCGTATATAAGAGGGCAGTATAGCTTAATGGTTAAGCCTGTGGACTAAGATACGCAAATTCAGCGGTGTGATCCCCGGTGCAGCCACAAAAAAAATGAATAGTTTCATTGAGCCAATTGTTTTCATTTTGAGTGCATATTTATAGCCGAATGACTTTTCAAGTATAAATTGTGCCTCCCCGTGTAAAAACGATGGAAATGAATGAATCTCTACTCTCCATTCAGGACTGTAGCATGTTATCACAATGTACAAGCCAGAAGTAATTTTTGTTTCATTCTACATTGTCTGATGTGGCTGAAACTTCACACACGTTCATTTTTGGAGTGTAATCTCATCCGTATACAAATAAAGGCTCAATGGCATAGCGCCACCTGCTGGCAACAGGAAGTGTGGCTTAATTTCATTGCACATCGGCTGATTTTGCTGACGCTTTAGAGATATGTTCCATGTTGGATTATAATGACATCCATGTTCCAATAAATGCTCAGTGTCATAGCGCCACCTACTGGCAAGTGGGCTTGGAAGTGCCCTTAATTTCACTCGACATATTCCAATGTGGCTTAGAATTTAGAAATAGGTTTATTATTGGAGTGTAATCAAATTCAAAACCATACACGGCTCAATATTATAGCGCCACCATCTGGCAACAGGAAGTGAGGCTTATATCATTGATGCGTTCCAATAGCAGCACCAACATCTTCATTGATCAAAGGGGAATTCCTGTGCACACTATACGTTGTCCAGAAAGGTGATTATTTCCAAAGTGTGTACATATTGTTAAACATGTCATTGGCACAACTATGCCACCAAGGCGGTTGCGCCCATAGTGCTTGGGCCCGTTCATTGCTGCTTGCAGCTATATTTCTAGTTGTTTTTTTAGATGGCAGTTTTGGAGGAGTTAAACCAGCTGTCTTTGTTTGCTTAAGCAAATAATCACCACAGTTATTATTGGAAGTTTTACAGTGTGTGCAGTCTATTGCGCCTATTATGTCAGGAAAACCAGTAATGGCATAGAGGTAAATGGTAAAAGAAGTATATTTTTACTATTGCCTGTTGTGCTGCATTGTGTGGGAATTTAATATAATCTCATCTCCAATATTTCAGTTAAATTTTTTTATCCTCTGTCATGTGTGAAACTTCACAATGTCTTCTGAGAACCTGCACAATGTTATTTCAAAACATTAACAAATTAACAAAAACATTAACAAAACTTAACAGTCAATATTTTCTCAGACTCTACCCAGGCTGCAAATTGGGGGACGGCCACATTGTGTGGCTCCTGACCAAAATGAGTCAGTACGGCAAAAAGTATCTCTGCTCAAAGGGCCTTAGAAATCATTTTAGGAGAGAGAAGCTAGTGTCAAAGGAACCTCTTCCACTGTAGAATTTTCAGAATATGAGGATCATGTCTCTTACAATTTAGAGCCTGATGGTGAGTTTGAAGACGAGGATGAGATGGAACATCAGCCAGCCTTGTATTAATACATATGGTGTAGCAGTGGTAAATGACAAATATTAAACTGTATATGCTGTCTATATTGCTTGTAATTGAGATAAGGTCAACACCTGTTAAGTATTTTTACGAAAATTGATATGGCTGTTTTGTTTTAAAAACCCAATCATGTTCTGGGTCCACCAGACCCATGAACACACACAACAATGGTTAATAATCAAACTCCTACAAGGAAATGGACCAGTGTGTTTTCCTCCTTGGAGTAAAAAAGGGTTTGAGTGAGGTCAATAGTTTATAAACTATCTCACGGCAGTCTTCCTTCTCACCTGCCCATAGGTACCTCTCTCCCATACGCCCCAGCAACCGGATACCCACTAGAGCAGAGGCACTGGACACACCCACTCTATTATATCACCCCACGCAGGCCCCCCGGCATCCTAGATCGACTTCTCTCTCTCTCTTCTACAAAAAAGGTATGTCACAATCCATGGCTTCACGTGTTTATGTGCGTTTCATATTCTGCTGGGAAGTCTAAAATATACACCCACTGCAGAACACTTTGAGCAGTTCCAGACTGGTAAATTCCAAGTTTTGCATTCAGCTACTTGTGCTGCCTAACGTACTGGGGCCGAGTGTATCAAATGTCTTCAGAATTACACTTAAACTCTTAAGAGCTAACTTAGGAGTGTAAATCGCTCTCTGCTTAAAGTGGTTGATAAAGCATATTTTTCAAGCAGCTCACACTTTCTCTTAGATAAGACTTGAAATATATAAGAGTGAAACCAGAGAAAACCAAATTGGACTGGAGAAAAGTGTGATGTTGTGGTGAAGGTTGAAACTAAAATTAAATAAAGGAAAGTTGAGCGCCACATTCAGGAGTCGAGATAAAAATGTAAACACCAGCTTCACCTTTGCTTATTTATTCATGACTTACACATTTGACTCATTAAATATTGCTAATAAACATTGGTTATACTTTATAAGATATTTAATATTCAGATGGAGGTCCTGTGCCGACACCAAGGCAGTGCACCATATCCTGGGAGAAAACAATGCCACAGTCTGTGGATTTTTTCTGGACACTGGATGATCGTATTAAAGTCTGTATTCAATTATAAAATAATTTGTCCAAATAAGTTCAGAATTCACTTGAAATTGTTGAGTATTTACTGTAATACTGCTGCATACTCACAAACAAACACACTTAAACATTAAGTTTAATTTAATTTAGTTATATTGTCCCTTCATGTCGACCTGCCTGTAGATGAATTCCCAAAATTACTGCTTCCAGTAATTCCGGCCCATTTCAGGCAGGGGAGGGGTGATGCCATGTGTGAGAACACCAACTGTAAAGCATGATACAATTACATACAGAAACATAAGATATTCACTTCTTTTAAGGTAAACTTTTTTCACTATGGAACACATTTCATTACGGAAAATGGCACGGATGACTGGACATCATGAGTACGTGCATTTCGTTCATGTTTACTGCAACTTCTCCTACTTCATTTCATTTCACTTTATATTCAGCAATATGCCTGTTTGTAAATTCCCACACTCTAACCATTGCATCTCATAATAATACATACATAATGTGTAGTGGTGTAGCCAGGATTCTAAAACTGGGTGTCCTTGCACAATCCATATTAGCATACTGTATCTACATCAAGGAAAAAGCAGAAATAACTTTGGTAAACAGACCAACTCCATGAGGAAGTGTATTTCATATTGGTAAATACATGTGGTGTATTGCAAGTGTTGTGTTCATTTGAATATTCAATAATGCGTGTTTGTAAGTTCATAAAACCGTTCTGAATTTATGAACGATTACATCTCAAAATAATACCGCTGCATCTTTGCAAGCCGTGCATGCTCTGTATTATGCACATTGGGAAAAAACTGAACACTGTGGAAGTGCAGCTAAACAGGAACTGTTTTGAAAAATGGCACGCAAAACTTTGAGGTGTTTGTGAATGGCATCTTCATTGCATGTAGTTTGTGTGCTGATTTCATTAAATTCCTGAACCAAAAACATTATTTGTTTCTGTCTTCCAAATGGCTCTCTGAGTATTTCTTTGTGGAAAGGCTTTGTCTCAGAGGTAGGGAGGGGTCAGGCCAGGTGTGAAAAGCCTACTTACCTGACAGGACCCAATACCACATAAATATTCATTGAAGATAGGCCTCACATTTTCAGCTGGTGCTGGAAAATAGTAGTGACAACACTAGGTTTTTGTAGTTTCTTCTATATTTTTAATTTGATTTGCTACAATATTTTGTCATCTTTTGATACCAAAGGCCTGGATGATCAAATTTTGGTGATCCACCGGCATTCTTGTACGTGTTCAAAGCTACTATTTACAATTTGTGTGATTCTAGAGCAATTTACAACCAACATATGATTCTGACCTACTTACTGTTGCCACATTATTGTAGCCGAATTTGTGCTGAAAGCAAAGGCATGAAAGACTTTGGAATCACTGTATATACACCAATTTTCCTCATTTTTCCCTGAGACCCCAGAGGGTTAAGGGCTGCTGAAAGGTCTGCTTCCTCTGTTCCTCAGTGCTTTAAAGTTGTTTATTACAGTTGAATCACCTTGCCTATTTTCTTGTATCTGAATTCATGACAGGAAAAAGTTACTTCTGGTGACATCTCGAATGTTAGGGCAGCCTAAAAGAACAGTGCCCTGACTTTTTGTCTGAAATAAAAATCTGTAAAAACTTTACTTAAACATAGGGTTCTTGTGCAGATCTGTAAAGTCTGGTGTGTTGGGTCCACTGCAATTATAGCAGTGATTTAAAAATAAAAGGTATGTAACGGTTTTTCTTTGTGCATTTAAATATGCATTTAAATTTTCATATTTATTTTATTAACCCTTATTTAACCAGGCCAAGACCCTTGAGGTTAAAAAATATTTTGTGAGGGTGGCCTGGCAAGACGGTCAGCAGGACAGTGAACAAAGTGGCTTGTGCAATTACAATTACAACAATACAACATGAAGTCACAATAATTAAAAATCCAAGTTAAAAATAGTTGTTAGCCCCAGCTGTTGGCAACAGCAATACTGTTGGCACCCGTAGCCCAGTGAAATTGAGTAATTGAATTGAAATTGACATTGTGCAAATATGAAAAACATTTTTCAATACGACCTAGCCTAGACAGCTCACTTTTCCTGTCTGTCCTCCATGTTCTTCTGAAAGAAGAAATTTCCGATTGGAATTATATTTCTGTTCCGACGAAGATCACTTTCATGAAGCTGAATAACTGCGCTGGGTGAAACCCTGAAGCAGTTGATTATAGCCAACACGATAAAAGCAGCCACAACCAGGTGCTGTTTCAACCTGGTTGTTATTCAAAGAATGTCTTAACAAGACAGAGTAGTAGAATTGTTCTAGTTCTGGGTGCCTCTAACGTAATCCAATCTTGAGATCTGATATGATGATTTGCAGTTTAAAGGTAAAGGTAAAGGTCAGGTAAAGCTTTATAAATAAATAGAAATATATTTTGCATTTCTATTACATTATTTCATTGTCTGACACAGAAATATTTAACCAAAGATTCAGTAGCGAGAAATACGCCGGGATGGCTTCGAGCACCAAAGCCCGAATAAAGTCTATTTTTGATTTTAATAAAAATAAATTGGAAAAAAAATGAAAAAACATCCTTTGACTGTATGTGGAATTACCTGTGGGACATTTCATTGTGCTTTGATTACACCTGAATTAATTAGATTTTGTTTGTTTTTATTTTGATTGTAAATAAACGCACTTAAACTGAGCACAAGCTTTGGCTGGACTGAACCAAAATTATTCTTAGACTTCTATCAAAGGCTTTGGTTTAGTAAGATCTGTCTTTGCAAATTCTACCTTTCAGTGCATCGGCTGGCGTACCTACGCCTGAACATGATGTGCTCCCTCCTGCTAACCTCTCACCCTGAGCTGGAGCCAGTCATGTGGACCCTGTTCCAGCACACACTCCAACATGAGTATGAACTAATGAGAGACCGCCACCTGGACCAGGTAACACACATTATACCAAAGTTATTATTGTTTTGAATTTTTAATTCATTTGTATTGGGGGTGCACTGATTAACTAATTAATGCTTTAATCGCCATCGACAGTGGTTTTGTGGTTCATTAGGTGGTTCTTGGTAAGCATTTTTCACACAACCACCACCAGGTGGCAAATGTGAAGGTATTGGGTATATCTTCCACCGCAGCATTTAACCTTGTTAGCGCTGACTTCTCGTATGTAACATTGAAAGATTTAAATCGATCCAATAGTGGGACTTTTGCTGTTTATGGATCGTGCAACATACATTTTCAGTGCCTTTGACCGAAATCAAATGCTTTCATTTTTATCTTTCTACTGACCAAGTACTCAAACAAATACAATTTCAATCAATTAAAATCAAGCAAATTCTGCAAAACATGTACAAATGTTCTTTGCTGTGAGCTGATTGTACAGTTGTCTGAACAACATTTTCATGGCTGCTACCGTTAGTTCAGATATACACTGTGTACTTATGTAATTTGGCTGTGATTACCTCTTTTAGTTTATTTTACAGAGCATGAATTTCTAGAAAGACACTCAATTGGTACATTTGTACATAATTGATACACTAAGTGTACATACTTACCTACTAGAAATTAATCAAGCATTCCTCTGAAAATAATCTATTTGGTTGTTTATTCAAAGATAATATTTGATTGAATCCTCAGCCACCTGCCCAGTGGTTAGCAGATATTATATTATTGCGTTGGAAGCCTTATCAGTGCATAGGTTAAGATAATGTTCTTGATGCTTCTGTGAATTTCCTGTCTTTTTCGTCTTTTGCCCATCCTTATCTCTTCTTTAAAACATAGTTTTTGGGTTGAATTTCCTGTCTTTTTCGACTTTACAAAATGTTTTCGGTTTTACAGTATTCCACTTGCTTTCTGAATAAACTCCACAAGTTTTGCCATAATAACTATTAATGACTAATAATTTGTATTTCAGGTGCATTGTTATGTTTTTTCAATATCTTGGTATGTACTGGTGTTCACTGGCCGCTTCTACCATAAGTTAACGTCCGTTCAATTGTAGTTTTTCTTCTGAGTAATGTAGTTTATGATTATGGTTTCGTATTGACTATCCCAGACACTAAAACTCTTTGATGTGAATTGGAGCAATATTTATAGAGTAAACGACAAATAACTGCACACCGTCTCGGTGTTCAGAACACACAGCTCACGATGGTCCGAACACCTGTTCCCCAAGGCCATAAGAGCCTGCCCAGTTCATAGTCTCTCGTTAGCAACCCCAACTTTCACCTTCTACCTACAGTGGATCACCATTACCATGTCACACAAGATATACACTCAGTGAGCACTTCATTACGTATTTATTATTTATTAGACTTTTTAGACTTCTACTGCTGTACCCTATCCACGTAGAGTTATGATGCATTGTGTGTTCAGAGATGCTCTTCTGCATAGCACTGTTGTATTGTGTGGTTATTTGCATTACTGTCACCTTCCTGTCAGCTTCTCCTCTGACGTCTCTCGTAAATAATAATAATAATAATAATAACATTTTATTTATGAAGCATTTTCATGCAATGGAAGCAGCCCAGGGTGCAGGGTAGACAGATTACTGAGAACAAATAATAAAATTAATGATAAAGCAAAAAAACAGTAACATAATACAAATAAAGATGAAAGATGGTTAAAACAAAAGGTATTACTAATTACAGTTAAAAGCCAGGTTTTCAAACGCTGTTTTGCAAGGTCCTCTGAGCCCACCTCTCTGATTTCTTTAAGCAGAAGGCTGATTCTGATATTTTTCTGTGGGGCACTTTAGGGACAATTAAAAGACCTGCTTCAGTGGACCTAAGTGTTCTCGAAGGGATGTAAAACAGCAGAGACTGATATAAAATGGTGCTAAATCATTTAGGGCCTTATACACAAGTACAATCATTTTGGCTCCCTGTCTCTTTTAGAATCAATTTCAATGCAGTGCAGCTAGAACAGGAGTGATATGCACTCTCTTTCGTGTTTTCATTAAAAGTCTGGTTTTGAATCATCTGTAATTTCTCAATTTATTTTTTTGGGCAGACCGGTAAAGAGAGCATTACAATAATCTAATCGACTTGAAATAAAAGCATGAATGAACTTTTCTGCATCATGCTGGGCCACACTTTGGCAGTATTTCTTAGATGAAAAAAATGCCTCTTTAGTCACCTTGTTTGTGCTTTTTAAAACTTAGTTTGGAGTCTAAAATTACCCAAGGCTAGTTACTTCTGGTTTAATCTGATGGGCTAGATTTCCTAGCCTAGTTGAAAAGGCATCCCTTTTTGCTTTAGGGCAAACCAGAAGAATTTCTGTCATCCTCATTTAATAAAGAAAATATATATTATTCAGCCATTGACTGATGGCAGACAGAGACGGGTAGTTTGCGAGCATAGAGCACTTGAATCATTCGGCTCAACACAGATGTAAAATTTTGTGTCGTTGGCATAACTATGAAAATTAATGTTATGTTTTCTTATAATATCACCCAAAGGTAACATATATAGTGACAAAAGAAGAGGCCAACTCAGGCGCATAACAAAAACTGCAGGCTCATGTCTCTAGCACCCCCACAGCCCGACCTACAAGCGAATCATGCGAAGGGGGGCAAAATATGGCAGGGGACTTTTTTTGGCAAAACTCCGGTTTTGAACGAAAGCAGTCCATACCTTTAGGAGGTGATAACCACTAATAAGCTGCCAAACCAAAAGGTCTATCATATCAAAACATAATCTAGGGATGTATAGGACTAAAAAAATCACATCTAGAATTTGCCCACCCAGATGGTACCAAATCGTCCAATTTTGGGGTTTGGCCCAAGGACTATTCCCTGTGCAACACCAAAGGCCATGTTGTAAATCTCTGACACATAGTCTCCTAGACTAACATGAATGAATAAATAAATAAATTAATTAATTTTCTCTTTAAAAAAATATGTTCGAAACTAGAACAGAGCATTTTCAGACAGGCCAACCCAGTTTTCCAAACGGTGAATTAGGATGCAATGGTCAATTGTATCAAAAGCGGCTCTCAAGTCCAGAAGAATAAGAACTGAGATCTTGCCAGCAGCAGCACTCAGTCTGAGATTGTTGGTTACTTTAATTAAAGCGGTCTCCGTACTATGATTAGATCTCAAACCAGATTGGAATTTCTCCAATATGCCATTTTTGTTTAAAAAAAAATATTCAGTTGGTTAAACTACTTTTTCAAGTAACTTGCTCATGAAAGTTAAGTTGGAGATAGGCCTATAATTACGCAGGACGTTATAGTCCGAATTAGTTTTCTTAAGTAGCAGTAGCAGTTTCACAGCAGCAGTTTTTAGACTGAAAAATTCCAGTCTCAAGAGATGTCTAAATTATGTGGAAAGGCAATTAACTTTTTTTTTTTTAAAGGTTGTAGGGACAGATTGCAAGTTGATGGTTTACTCTGTGAGAGTTCTGCCTCAGAGATGCCACTGAAATTCCGCAAAATTTCTGGCCTGTTACAAATCATATGCGTCGTTTGTATTTCTAATAATACCTGCTCTAATACTTGTTATTTTGTTGTTAAAAAATTGTGCACAGGCAGCAAATATCACAGGCTGGTGCAGGATTTAGTAGTCTATCAGTTGTTGTGAAAACAAGTCATTTCTGTCTGCAGAACTGCTGCTCACTGGTTTTTTGTTTTTTACACCATTCTTTGCCAACTCTAGAGACTAGTGTGTGTGAAAATCCCAAGAGAAAGTCCCAACGGTTTCTGAGATACCAACAATCATTCCACGGCCAATTTTCACCATTCTGATGGTTGATATGAACATTAACTGAAGCTCCTGACCTGGATCTACATGATTGTATGCACTGCTCTGCTGCCACGCAATTAGCTGATTAGATAATCACATGAATAAGTAGGTGTAATAAAGTCAAAATGTTCCTAATAAAGTGCTTAGTGAGTGTAAGTTAAGAGATATTTGTGTGCGGATATGCTGCATAAAACTTTTGTGGATCGTGTTACCTGCATTTGTAAATATTGAGACTAATCTCTCTCCATACTGACAGGCTCATCAATTTATTATTATTAACCTTTATTTATACAGGATAAGTTGACTGAGCACAGATGCTCTGAGTTATTATAACCTGGACTTAGTGTGACTGTATTCATTGTATTAAAGTGTTAGTGTTCTTATCACGCTCCTTACCCTCCCCTGGCTTTCCTTGCACAGGAATGTACAGAAATGCATCTGAAAGTGTTCAAAGAAAAAGACTGATACCATACAGTTATTGTAGATGAGTTACTCATGCAAAGTTCTTTTAAGACTAACTTTATAGTTATATACAATGTGTTTCTGATACATTGAGGCTTTGTGCAAACCTGCTGTGCTCAGATAAGTTTCTACTTGGGAGGGGTAGACATCTGTGACTTTTCCCTTGTCAGAACGGGAATCTGAATTTTGAGCTTCGAAATACAATTGGGGAGTGGTATTGCTGACTGAAAAATAAAGATATTGAAATAATCATGTCAATCATGACATCAAATAATGTCAATGAGCTGCAAAATGTATGCATGATCTTTAGGTGGGAGGTGGAATTTGCGGGGGTGCTGCGGGTTATTTGTATAAGCATAATGTAAATGCACCGTGTTTTGAACAGAACACAGGGAAGCGACCGCTTCCACCTTCCAATCCATACAATGGTAGTTTTTCTCCTTAGGAATGTGGTTTATGATTATAGTTGCTTATTGACTATCCCAGATACTAAAACACTGCAGTCCTGTGAAAGCATCCCATCATTTAAAAATAAAAGAAGCAATTCTACCTAGGCCGTGGGAAGTAGGGGTGCGGAGGGTGCTGCAGCACCCCCTGGAGTATGGTGGAGGACCTGCACGTTCACAAATAAATAAATAAAAATAAACAATAAAAAAAAGTTTAATTTCATTTGTATTGGTTATGTTCATATTCTAATGATATTTTGATTTCAGTAAGTGGCTGACAGTGGATTTTAGGTTCCAAATTTCCAATCTGTTTGGAAATAAATTTTACGACTACGTTAGGCCACACACTTCCGTTCGCATATAAGCGCGCAAATTCAGTACAAGAAAAACAAATGGGGGGAGGGGGAGGGGGAGGGGAGTGAGTGAGGGGTGACCGAATGAGTCTTCATAGGAGCCCCATGTTCTCGTGAGCCAGGTCTGGTGACCCCATGCAACAACTCCATCTGCTTCCTTTTCTCCTTGGCACGGTTAATGGTCATCTCGAACAGCTTGCAGTAGAGCTCCACAGAGGAGAGCGTGTCGTCGTTGCCGGGGACGGGGTAAGTAACCAGGCTGGGGTTGCAGTCCGAGTCCAGCACACCCACCGTGGGGATGTTCATCTTTGCAGCATCTCGGATGGCCACGTGCTGCTGGAATACATGATTGAGGGTGTTGAGGAAGATCATGAGGTCAGGGAGACGGACGCCTGGGCCGTACTGAACATGCGTGTTGGTAAGCAGGCCACCTTGCCAGAAGCGCTTATGGGCGTACTCCCCACATTCCTGGGCAGTATTCTCTATCAGGTGGCTGAACTGCCTGCGCCAGCTGACAAATAGGATCACCCCGCCTCGGTACGCCACGTGGGCAGTGAAGTTGAGTGCTTGCTGCAGGTGCTTCATTGTTTTATCTCGGTCAATAATGTCCTGCTCCAGCCGACAACCGAACAGGTAAGGCTCCATTAACCTAGATCTGCAGCCTCTTTTGTGGCCAAGGTAAACCTTAGCTTGAAATAGGTCCTTTAGGGAGAAAAGTTCTGACAAGTGGAAGTAGATGCGCTTGTTTCTTTGCCTGTGAATACAGTGGTTGATGTTCTTCTCATCAAGATATTTTGTAAATCTGGCTTCCATAACAGTGCAGTGCATTGCTGCTGTTGTATTATGTTTGTGTATACTATGCTTGCTATCCGTTCATCGCCTGCTTTGCGAGTGTCAGTGGTTGCTGTATCATCAACGTTTATTGCGTAAATCTGGCTTTCCTATGAGCCAGTGCCGTGATACTGCTGCTACTGTTGTGTGTGTGTGTGGCCTATATTTTGCTTTGCAAGTAAATAACCATGTCAGTGGTCGCTGTATTATCATCAATGTCATACAACGTTCACCCACCCAAAAAGAGGGGGGAAAAAACTTTTAAATATAGCATCATAACCACAGCACCCCTCCACTTAAGACATGTTCCAACGGATATGCATTCTACCTAGTTAGCCTATTAATTCACACAAGTCACATCTGGGGAAGTTGTTTGTTTATTTGTTGTTTTCTCTCTTTAGGTATTTAAGACTGTAGGTATTGTAGCCTAAATATTTTTGTCATGTAAGCTGGAGCCTAACTTAGACCCATTGTGGGGAAAGACTAAAGAGATACGTTTTTAGCCTAGCTTTAAATAAGGTGATAGTGTCTGCACCCCGAACATGGGCAGGAAATTTGTTCCACAGGAACAAATGGGAAAATTGGAAAAGGCTCTGCCATCTGTGGAACTTTTATTTAAAAAAAAAAAAAAAAAAAAAGGCCTGCACCCTGTGAACGGAGTATTCGTGAGGGAGTATAAGGATGAAGTAAATTGTTTAAATACAGAGGGGCAAGCCCATGTAAGGCTTTAAAAGTCAGAAGTAGTATTTTGTAATCTATTCGGAATTTTAACAGGCAGCCAGTGAAGTGAAGCTAACACTGGGCTGATGTGCTCAAATCTCCTTGTTCTAGTAATAATACGAGCTGCTGAATTTTGAATTAGCTGGAGCCCTTTCAGAGAGGAATTTGCACATCCAGACAAAAGAGCATTGCAGTAATCTAATCTTGAGGTGACAAAAGCATGCACTAGCTTTTCTGCATTATTTAGGGACAGTATCTTCCGAATTTTGTAGATATTCCTTAAGTGATAAAAAGCAACCTGAGAGATGTTTTTAATATGTGCATCAAACGCAAGATCTGGATCAAAAGTAACTCCAAGGTCTTTGATGACAGCACTTGAGGTGATGCAAATTCCATCAATGTTTGGCATATCATCAGATAATTTACATCTCAAGGACTTGGGCCCCGCTACCATTATCTCAGTCTTATCTGAGTTTAGCAATAGAAAGTTATGATTCATCAATTTCTTTATGTATTTAAGACAAGCTTCCATTTTGGATAGCTGGACAACTTCCATAGGTTTGACTGATAGGTACAACTGTGTGTCGTCAGCATAGCAGTGGAAGTTAATGCCATGTTTGCGAATAACTTCCCAGGGGAAGCATATATAGAGAGAAAAGCAAGGGCGCGCGCGCGTGTCGCTTGAACAAAGGAAAGGTGGGAGTAGCTAGCTTGAGTAAACTAGTTCTGGGTGTGGAAATGAGTTAGAGTTAGCTGTGAGAAGGGACTACTTGCGTAGTTTTACTCTATATATGCGCAAAAGACGGCAAATCAATTCACGTACATATATATGTAGCTAACCAAACACATTACAATGGTAGGATGGTAAATATTGAAACACAGATTCACAAAAACAGTTAAGACTAAACTAAACACTGGCTATGTCTGAATGTTTGTTTTCTTACTGAGTCCATACGCATTGGATCCAAAAGACGTGCTGTCCTTATAGGAGCCGCGATGGTGCTGTGAATGCGTGTCCTGGAGAGATGCGCATGCTGGTGCGCTGATGCGTCATCTGGTCCACTCGGTTGCTGGAAGGATGTTCGTTGCAGTTGTTCTTTGGTGAGCTTTGCAGGGGTAAACTGATGTAGCGTTCCGCGTACACCAGTTTCCACTCGCTATAGGCCACCAAGTTACCGCGAGGTAACTGCGTGTGTCCATAGGCCTGGTAGTGCGCTGTGCAGCATTCAGCCTCTGTCCGAGTCTCGGAGCAGATGAGCTGAAGCGAATGGCCAAAAAGGGTGCGTCGAAGAGAAGAAGCAGAAGAGCAATCCCAAGAACGTGTCTTGCTCTTATACGGGAAAGTTTATTGCTCCCGCCATTACGGGATTGGCTGAACCAAGTTAGACGTCATTCGTGATGGACGTCGCGGAATTTTCCTGTGGGAATGTGGAAGTTGTAGTCCCTACAATTTCACCTGACTTTTCACCACAAAAAATGTTTAGCGGCTAATGTTAGCTGTAGGTAGGTGTACCATAATGTTAAGTTACTTGGTTTACTTTGTATTTCTTCCAAGTTATTATTTTTATTCATGAATGAAATATATGTTGACATTATCAAAGCATTTTGTAACTAGACGCCTAAACGAGGAGTTCAACAACATAATGTAGGCTGTTGGCTTGAAGAAATCGTATCTGATCTCCAACAACAACCTATTATTTTTTGCAGTGGCTGGCTTCATGATAACGTAAACTCAACAAGTTAGCTCACTATGTTCTAAACAGTGCAACTTTCATGACAAATAAAAAAAAAAAAAAAAAAAAAAAAAACTTCCAGATCAGCTTTGGTTTTTGTGTGTGTCTAAGTCTAATCCCTTCCGTTTTCTTAAACTCTTGGTATGAATCACATAGCCAATCCATTTCAACATACAGTGACATGGTAATGCTGATCCACTGTGACATTGTGGTGGTGAAGCTGTTGCTAACCGGAGACTACGAACTGGGCAGGTGAATAGGTGTTCGGACCTTTGGTCTTGTGCAGTTATTTGTCATTATCTCTATAAATACTGGTCCAATTCACATAAATCAACTATAATCATAGACCACATTTCCCGGGAGAAAAACTACCGTGGACTGGAAGTTAACTTCTGGTGGAAGCGGTCACTTCCTTGTGTTATGTTTGGAACACGGTAAGTTTAAGTTATGGGTAGCGCCATCTTGAAGGAATGTTTAGACCGTGGTCGCGAGAGTAGGTAGAGCGGAGGAACGGCCAATTACCATATACGTCATTTTCTTCACCACTTCATTTGCAAAGCTACAGCTGATGCACCAGCAAAGAAGAATGTGAATGACCAATAGGAAATGTGGACTCTAAGGATAAAAAAAATAATATATATATATATATATATATATATATATATTTTTTTTTTTTTTTTTTTTTCTGATTTTCTCATTGTTATGCAGAATGGATTTATATAATAGACGAGTATTTGAAGATTCCAAATCTACCTCATTTTTGACCAAAATTGAATCTGATGCAGTTAAGTATTCTGTAAAAGTGAGAGCTGCGCGATGTTACCCCCTTTCTCATGATGAGACAGATGTGCATTAGGAAGGCTACTGGCATGAATTTCTTGCTGTCCTCCAGGCATGGTATTCAGCAGCTGAATGGCCAACGCTTTGATGCAAATTGCTCAATCGAGCTGTGAAGTATTTTTGTTGTCAAACAATAGGCTTTTAATTCATTACAGTCACTTGATGAGGATGAGCCGGTAACTCCGGCGATATGCCTCAGATCTGATTTCAGTTTTCCACAGAAACTAAGATGTCGAATAATCTCTCAATGGATTGTTCTTAATCGCGTGACAATTTCCTTAACGTGTTTGAGGACAAGTGCACATAGCAACCCATTCATTTTTGTGGTAAAACAGGGGTTCAACTAGGCCTAGATGACATGGCATCCATTAAAAAAATATTTTGATGGTGCCCAGTCTTTCTGTTTTCATATAAAAGTTGGATGGTTGACTTGGAACAGAAGAAAACAAAGATCTAAGGGCGGGGGGGGGGGGGGGGTTGCTGCTGCAACCCTCTGCATGCTCTCTGTACAACTGGGTTCCACCAGCTGTAGTTCAGTTCAAACATTGCCTAGTTAGCTATAACTTTAAATCCTACTAATACTCTTGATTTTTGCATTGCTAACAGTCCTATGGCCTACCCCTACACTCAGCAGGTGTGATCACATTTTCTGCACACAGCATCATTTTTCAACACCGTGGCATTTTGCATATTTGGTAATAGAGATTTCATTCATGGATATGATTTTTCAATAGTTTTAACGTAACGTCAGTGTTAAAACAGTGTGCGAAGTAAAGTGTGCGCTCACCACATAGTGGCAGCATTTCAAGAGGTGTTTGTGTCAAACGGCTCCAGCCCTTGTAGGAATTGGACCTGGCCTAATGTCCCTGAGATTGGGAGGATTGCTGAGCCTCAGGGCACCCAGATGGCCACATCCTCCAGGAAAAGGGAGTTGGTGATACTCGGGGAGTTGATTGTTATATGTGTTTAGGTTTTTGTAGGAGAGGGGGGTCCAGGTTTATGGGGTGTTGGGACTCCTTGTGGGACAGGGGTGAGCTTAGGGTAGCACAGGATTATTTCAACTAGGGACCTGGGGGGGCAGGGAGGATAGAGAGTGAAATAGGCAAGGAGGCCCAGACAGAAATGGTTAAGGCTAAATATAATAGTGAGAGCACTAATAACATCTTTTTAAAGCATAATTTTAGCAATGGTGTCTTGGAACAGCAGGGACTGAGGGAAAAGGTGAGGATATGGAGAAGCAACAATCTGAATGGCTTTTGTCTTTTTTATACTTTCTAGCATTTAAACATTTTTTGCATTGTAAGAAATACAGAGACATGGCTTGGGGATAATGATAGGGAGACATATAATATAGAGAGGTATAAACTTGTGAGGAAGGGCAGATCCTATAGGAGAGGTGTTGGTGTGGCTATTCATGTAACAGAAAATCTTAATGAGATTCCAGAAATTGACCCACACATGCCAAGTGAGGATATTTGGATTTAATTTATTGGGGATCAAGAAGAGTCTTAACATAGGAATGTGTGACTGACCACCAGGCTCAGATAGTAGTGTGAATACAATTCTCTAAAAATATAAAACAAGCTTGTCAGGGAAGTGAGACTATTATCATGGAACTAAAATGACCCCAATATTAACTGGAATTGTGTGACTGGACAGGTGACAAAGGTGAGGAGAAATGCAGATGCTATAAATTACCTCTTTTTCACAGTATGTCAGTCAACCTACAGGAGGGCAATCGATTCTAGATCTGGTGTTCTGTAATGATTCTGCCAGAATTTGCAGTATAGTGGTGGTGGAGCCACTTGGGACAAGTGATCATTCCACAACAAGTTTTGATGTATTTTGGCAAATTAATTTAAGTCCAGGATTTTCTATTTTAGGCGTGCCAACTCTCAAAAGATGTGATCAAATAGGGGAGTAGCCACTGAGTCCACTGATTTTCTGCTTTCACACTCTGCATTTTCTTTTTTATTGTGATTGCAAAGCAACAATAGTATTATCTGAAAATATTATTTTGTATTATTCCATTTTTTTTGTCCGCATACTCCTCCCTCAGTTCTTGAGATATCCACACCAAACCAACTGGAAAACATCCTGCATGATCCTGAATTGTGTACCTTTTCATTATTCCCATTAATTTCTGAGATATTTAAGGTTTTCCAGGGAAAAAAGTCCCATAGGAATGAATGGCGCAATGTTCAGTTTCTACAGGGATGACAATTGGAATTCTTACATAAATGGTAAATGGTTTGCATTTATATAGCGCCTTTATCCAAAGTGCTGTACAATTGATGCTTCTCATTCACCCATTCATACACACACCGATGGCGATTGGCTGCCATGCAAGGCACCGACCGGCTCGTCAGGAGATTTTTGGGGGTTAGGTGTCTTGCTCAGGGATACTTCGACACATCCCAGGCGGGGGATCGAACCGGCAACCCTCCGACTGCCAGACGACTGCTCTTACTGCCTGAGCCATGTTTTTTAATGTGTCATTACTCTAAATTTTTTAAGTGCTCGGTGGGTGTATGTGGGTGTATATAGCATGCAATACCACTTTTGTTCAGTAACAAAATGGTATCGATTGTTGCAACCACCGAAAGAAACTTTTTACTTTTTACTCGACACCACTAAGAAACGTTGTCATGAGGACAGGCACTTCAAGCCATATTTCATTCGGTTAAGGAAGATAATGAAGTGAAAGTAGAGTCATAATTTCTGAAGATGAGGATTTATATTTCCTTGTACTGGAGGAAATTTCAGGAAGACATGAATGTGACTAGATTATCACGGTTCAAATTGGTTACTAATCTTACATTTTGTTTGGAGTTAGCTTGCTATGTAATTCACCTTATGCACAATCTGATTTAAACCCGTGGGCTGATATTTGTCCTAGTTTTTTTTTGTTTTATATTTTGAAAATGCATTTGTTTCACTTGACAAAAGTTCACTATTTAAATTTTTAGAAAGCTGCTATTGTTTTCCTTGATTATTGCTGAAACCTCACCAATACACAGTGAGTGAATATCACTGATATAGACTGAATACAGCTGATGGGACAATATCTTCTTTAGCTTTTTTCTTTGGTTCACTTCTTAATCATTCCAACAGTTGATGATGTCAGCCATGTACGCCATCTGCAAGGTGAAGAACATTGATTTGAGATTCAAGACCATCGTCACGGCCTACAAGAACCTTCCCAACACCAAGCAGGAGGTGAGCACTTGCAGCAGGGGCAACATCTGTCTAAAGCAGGGATCATTGAATCTGGCCCTCAAATTCAATTCCAGCCCTGGTTTCCTTTTCATGTAATTAACTGGACAATTACTGCTGCTAGCCAGACTGCCTTCACACCTGACTCGCAGGTAAAGGTTAGGTGGAAAACCAGCAGTTCTTGGCCCTCAAGTCCTGGTCTAAAGGGTTTAAATATTGCAAACAATTTAAACTAGGTGTGTTATAAACCGCATAGGCAAGGGATGTAGTTGGAAGCGTGTGCCTATACTCATCTGAAAATGAACATGGAATGACCCATGTCATCTCTCCTGCCACAGACCTTCAAAAGGGTGCTGATTCGTGAGGGTCAGTACGACTCCATCATAGTCTTCTACAATCTGGTGTTCATGCAGAGGCTAAAGACCAACATCCTGCAGTACGCTTCTCCAAGGGTGAGATGCTGCCCTCTCCTGGACTTCCTGCCTATTTGATCATTAACTTTTTTGTGTTCAGTAGTGGCCGAGGGAAGATACATGGCCACCATATTCCTTGCTTTTGAAATTAAATTATGAAATGTTTTATTGCATCAAAATATTTTAAAAGGCTTACATTTGCAGATTACTGGCCTTTCAAATGACTGAAACAATTGCAGTTGAGAGTGACTATGATGTCTAAAATATTAGAGGTATTGCATAAGTGAAATCGCTTAACTGTCCAAAATGTTTCTATTTTGTCAAGAGGTATTTCAAATGTATTTGCTTCCTCTTTACCTCCCTCCCAGCCACCCACCTTGTCACCAATCCCCCACATCCCCTGCAGTCCCTATAAGTATCCCAACTCCCCCCGGAGGGTCCCAGGGAGCAATAATGTGTACATATCCCCCATGAAGAGCAGCCGGATGTCCCCCAGTGTCATGACCCCCCGCACCAGGTCTGTGGGATATGTCAGGATCTCCATTCTGTTTCAGGAGTGTTATTGGTGCATGTATTACATTAACTAGAATGTAAAATCTAGTGAGCTATAGTTTATTAAATCTAACTGTGTAACCTTATGTCAACCTATTTGGATTGTGTAGACTATCAAATAGTGTGCCTTTTGTTTTTCTTTTCTTTTTTTTCCTTTAAACCCCTTTCAAATATCCAGAGAAAAGCACTGAAATTAAGTGTTGACTTTCACAGTCATTTGTGTATGGAAAAGGCAGGCCACTGAAAATGGAACTTTAACCTGCTGAAATACAGCTCAAGCTTTTTTTTCAATCAGCTGTTAGCTATTTGACCTGTTCAGACCAGCCCCCAGCTTGACATGGTTTGACCAGCTCAAGCAATGTTTTGAAGCAGCTGGTAGCTGGTTGACCAATCAATGCAATGAGTATTCTTTTTTAATTGACATCACCATTATCACCATATTCCAATTCTGCACTTGCTGTAAATATAAGACGGAATATGTCTTTTCACAGTTATTTGGATCTTGTCGCACAATGCATCAACAATGAAAGATGGGATATTACCATGGCTACATCGGACAGTATGACATTTTGGCCAACAAACATTGGTGTTCACAGAACATTCTACTGCTGATGGAACAATCACTACTGGTGATGAAAAGCAATGCAGTTCTAGAACATTTAAGAGTTGTTGAAAATAAATAAAATAAATACAGTCCAAGTAACCTTCTCTTCAAATGGTTCTTACTTTGGAACTGACAATGTTTATACTTATTTCCTGGTGTAGACTAAATACATTCAAAATTATACATGACTAACATTAACCACAAGAAGGAGCCAGCTGCCTGCAAAGTATGTTGATATGAATATAAAATGGATATACATCTATACATATGTGTATTTTAAAAAAAATGTATCCAGTGAATATGTTACTTGCAACATGTTAGATATAGCATTGTGACTTGGGCTTTTATTACTTTTGGAAATAAGTAAGTCATATGGATTCCAATGAATGACACTGCTGACTGACTTCACAAATGGATACTGCAAGCTAAATGCACTTTTCATGCAACATTATACAAATTATGAATCGAAAAATCATGTTTCATAAATGTATGATGCCTGTTTGATGTCATTATTGATAAATTACCCATATTCAGTGGCAGAACCAATTAGTTTTATTCTTGGTCCTATTTGTGCTATTGGGAATATTTAAATATTTGGAATTGCAGAATTGCTGGAAACAGAATAATTATAATAAGTATGCTGAGTAATCACACTAATAATAATAATACATTTGCAAGAGAACTGAAGCAACCACGCTAATTATTCATGTTTAATTGTACCCAATACCTGTCTACTTGCATTTGCACCCTGCGAACAGAGCATTTGTGAGGGAGTATAACCAATAAGTAAATCATTTAAATACAGAGGGGCAAGCCTATGTAAGGCTTTAAAGGTCAGAAGTAGAATCTTTAATTTAACAGGCAACCAGTAAAGTGAAGCTAACACTGGGCTGATGTCCTCAAATCTTCTTGTTCTAGTAGGAATACGAGCTGCTACATTTTGAATTAGCGGGAGACCTTTCAGAGAGGAATTTGCACTCCCAGATAAAACAGCATTCATCTTGAGGTAACAAAAGCATGGACTAGCTTTTCTGCATTATGTAAGCACTGTATTTTCTGAATTTTTGAAATATTCGTCAAGTGATAAAAATTAGCCTGAGAGATGTTTTTAAAATGTGCGTCAAATGCAAGATCTGGATCAAAAGTAACACCAAGATCTTTGAAGGCAGCTCTTGAAGTGATGGAAATTCCACCATTATTAGGCATATCTTCAGATGATTTGCGTCTCAGGGACTTGGGCCCCATTACCATTATCTCTGTATTATCGGAGTTTAGCAAAAGAAAGTTGTGGGTCATCCATTGCTTTATATCTTTCAGACAAGCCTCCATCTTTGACAGCTGGACTTCCTCAGGTTTTACTGACAGATCCAACTGGGTGTCGTCTGCATAGCGGTGAAGTTAATGCCATGTTTGCAAATAACTTGTCCCAGGGGGAGAATATATAGAGAGGAGAGCAAGGGCCCAAGGCTGTTTCAGTGCTGTGGAAGGATCTAAAACCAGATTGGAAAAACTTCCAATATGTGATTGGGGTGCAAATGAACAAAGTTGTTTTGAAATAGCCTTTTCTAGTATTTTAGAAAGGAATGGGAGGTTTGAGATAGGCCTGTAGTTAGACAAGTCATTCACATTTAAGTTTGTCTTCTTAAGAAGAGGTTTGATGTAACAGTGGTGTTCCAATCGCTGACTGGTATAAGATTTTGAAGAATTAACTATGGTATTAAACTTAAGGAGATCTATTGGAGCAAAATAGTTCAGATCCTTATGAAAATTCTGCTTCCATGTGTTGAGTGGATGGAAGGGCAGACCCTATATGAGGGGTGGTAGAAGAACTTTGATTCATGTGCCTGATTTTTATAATTTTGTCATCAAAGAAATTCATGAAGTCATTGCTATTCAATTATATTGAGAGACTGTGATCAATATGATTTCTAGTCAGTCTGGCAACAGTGTTAACAGGTGTTACATTACATTACATTACATTACATTACGTGGCATTTAGCAGACGCTCTTATCCAGAGCGACGTACAACAAAGTGCAAATCAATCACAAGAACAAGTGCAAAAGTAGACCTGAGAGGACAGTACAGTTCCGAGTCCTAGTGTAAACATACAGAAATTCAGAACCCTTGAAGAGGTGTCTAGTATTGTTTCTATTTTCATCAATTAAGGTAGAGAAATATGAGGAACGTGCTGTGGAGAGGTTTGTTTATAGGTTAGTTTATGCTGTCTTTCCAGGCATGGAGCAATACCTGCAATTTGGTAGAGCACCATTTGTGCTGAAGTTGGCATGAAGCTTGCTTGAGAGCATGAGTATGGTCATTGTACCAAGATGCTAATTTCTTAAGGCAGACTTTCCTCTTCTTAAGAGGTGTGATAGTATCCAGGGTTCTGCAGAATACACAATTTATGTTGTTGGTCAGCTGATGAATTGAGTTAATGCTTGCTTTTGTGTATGCATTTTGGCTGGACCCAAGGAAATCCCCACAGTACACAAATGAGCCTTGGAGCTCATTAATAAATGCATTTGCAGTCCTGGAGAAAAACTTACAGCTAAAGTAAAAAGTAGGATCTGGTGACACATGACAGACTTGTGAAAGTTGGAAAGTAATTCAATAATGGTCTGACAAAACTTTTGGCATTCTTTGAGGATGTGTTTCGATGATAGCAGGGCTTATGTTATTGTATTCCTACATTTCCAAAAAGCATTCGATAAGGTACCACATGACTCGTTATCAAAATGAGGACGGTAGGAATTGTAGGAGCCATTTCGAAGTGGGTTCGGCATTGGCTATGGGAAAGGACACAAAGAGTAGTAGTTGGAGGGGCCTTATCCGAGCAGGGTATTGTGGGAAGTGGAGTCCCACAGGGATCGGTGCTGTGGCCACTGCTCTTCCTCATTTACATAAATCACCTAGACATGGGCATTAAAAGAAATTTAGTTAAATTTGCAGATGATACAAAACTTGGAGTTTTAGCTAAAAGTTATAGACTATTAAAGTAATCCAGGAAGACTTAAACAGAATCCAGATGTGGGCAGAAACCTGGCAAATGAAATTCAATACAACTAAATGTAAAGTTCTACAAATAAATACAAAAATATAAAGCAGGACTACTTCTTGGGGGGTACAAAATTGGATAGTGCTCAAGTGGAAAAAGACTTGGGGGTCATAGTTGACCAAAGCCAATGTGCGGTAGCAGTAAAGAAGGCCAATAGGATGTTAGGATACATAGCCTGGAGTATTGATTATAAGTCCAAGGAAGTTATGCTCACCTTATACAATACTCTTGTTAGACCACACTTTGAGTACTGTGTGCATTTCTGGGGACCGCACTATAAGAGGCACTAGAAAAGGTTCAGAAAAGGGAAACCAGATTGATTCCAGGTATAAAAGATAAGAGTTACAAGGATAGACTTGGGATGCTTAATCTCTTTAAGCTTAGTAAAAGGAGGCTAAGGGGGGGATTTGATTGAGTCTTTTAAATTCATTAAAGGGATTAACAAAGTGAAGTATAGGGAATTGTTCAGGTTGAGTTCTGTTAGTAGAACGAGAGGACGCAAATGGAAATTGGCTAAGGAGAAATTCCATACAGATATTCAGAAGTATCTTTTCACACAGCGTGTGGTAAATGTGTGGAATAGCTTGCCAGCGCATGTAGTGGAGGCAGAAACACTGGGGGTTTTCAAGACCAGGCTTGATACGGTGTTCGATTTTATTCAGCTTTTAGGCAATTTAGGTAGTGGGTACACAAGCAATCATTGCTGAGCTGAATGGCCTGTTCTCACCATTACCTTATGTTATGTTATTCTATATTCAGCATAATTCCATAATGACAAAGGTAAAAACAAAACATTGCCAATGTTTTAATATCAAAACCCAAAATCTCTCTTTATATTTGTAAGTATTCCGACCCTTTGCTGTGGCAGTCCAAATTGTGGTCAGGTGCATCCCGTTTGCTTTAATTATCCTTGAGGTGCCAAGAACGTGATTGGAGTCCACCTGTGGCACAAATAATTGATTGGACATAGTTTAGAAAGGCACAAACCTGTATATAAGGTCCCTCAATTCACACTAAATGTCAAATGTCAAAAAACAACCCATGACGTCCAAGGGAACTCTCTCCAAATAAATAAATTGTGGCAAGGTATAGATCAGGGCAAGAGTATAAAACCATTTCTAAAGCTTTGAGTGTTCCCAGGGGATTGTCTCCTGCTTAGTCTAATCAACTGTACTTCGCTCTGGATAAGAGTCTCTGCCAAATGCCAATAATGTAATGTAATCATATGTATCAAACTGGCGCTCATCACTAGAACCGCAGTATGTGTGTGATTGAAGATGTGCGTCTGTCCTTAATGCAAATGCATTTAAGGGTGGATCACACAAATAAATGGCGGAGATATTATAAGTGTGGCTGAATTTTCGAAAGTTCATGCAATTAACGAGGGTCGAATTGTGCATGGGAATGTTTTGATTAGTTATCCTCCAAAACAATCGTGGAAAAGAAACTGGGAATTGAAGCTGCCCAAAATGTTAAATGTGACTTCTGTGACAAACACCCAGCCATACAAATAATTATGCCAGCCAAAGCCCAGAGTTAAACCCCATAGAACATTTGTGGAGAGACCTGAAGACTCGTACGCGGGCGCTTTTCAACTAATCTGACCGAGTTTGAGAGGAGGATCTGCCAGGAAGAATGGGATAAACTGCCCAAATTGATTGATGGCCAAAAATGACAATTTCATCAATTTAAAGTAAATGAAGCGTATCAGCCACATGATTGGCCCAGTTCTGTTGTGATAACGGTGTGTTCCCTTGGATGTCTGAGCCACTTTAGCCGGCACAACTGCCAAATCAAACACCTCCTCACAGGTTTGCTGTGGTAACATTTTCTGCAGTCGTGTGCCATCGCATTCTGTGCTGTTTACGCTAAGTTTTAATTTCTTGACAACTTGTAAATCAGGTGATCTTCATTTTGTTCCATGGACAATAAAACTAACTGTTTTTGTGTGCATGTGTGCACGCACGTTTCTTCCTTAGAATCCTGGTTTCCATTGGTGAATCCTTTGGGGTGAGTTTAAGGCCTCAGTGTTGACACTCGCTTTCATGTATCTGATATTCTGGTTTTAGACACACCAACAATTTCTATTTTATTTTTGCTTTACAGATAAGTTCATCAGATAAGTTCTCTAAGATCAATCAGATGGTGAGCAGCAGTGATTGGAACCTGAAGAGGGGTCATGATGGAGGCCCTGCACCCAAGCCGCTGAAGAGGCTGCGGTTTGACACAGATGGACAGGATGAAGCTGATGGAAGGTGGGATATTTTGCCTCGAAGCTGTCTTCAGTGTTCCGATTTGGCGTTTTATGGCACTTTTCTAGTCACAGAAACAAAACGTTCTCTCTAAAAACAGTCCTCAGTACACAGCCTCAGAAATTAAAATGAAAGCAGTCCTGTTGATAGTCATCAAGGGGTTTGTCTCAACAAGGGGAAAATCACAAAATTGTCCTGAAAACACATTTGTGAATAGAAACGCATGAACTCACATTCTTTCCATATGTCGTTTTCTTTTACAGTAAACCCAGTGGAAAGTCTACGTTGATACAGAAACTGGCAGAAATGAGTAAGTTCATCATCTGTATGACCATCCATTCAGTGGCACTGGAAAGGGTGGGGGGCAATGTTTGGCCCCACCTTTGCTGTATCCTGGCTAATTCCCTAAAATTGCAACACAGTAAAAAGACATTGCAAGCAATCCTGCCCCCTCAAAGACATTAGGTAAAATAAAGCGTGCAAATGTTAGTGAAAAGTGAGTGAAGCCCACAAGCGTAATGGTTTGGCTCTTCTGCTGAAATAAGGAAGGTTTCCTCAAGTAACACAGGTTGCACATAGGGGTCACAGTCACAGAGAAAGGCCCCGCCTGGAATTAGCTAAGTTAGTACGTATATGGACAGTGCTAGCTTTTGGCAACTTTTGCCAACTTACACTTCAAAAGAACTGAATGCCCTCATCCATTGAAATGCACGTCCTTAATAAACTGTCTCAATCAAAGAAATGAACTTCATACATATACATTTCGTAATATTAATATGACCTTATTTACAATATTAATATTTACACTTTATCTGTTTAATTGTCCCTACTAGTAACTTGTGATAATAGTTTATACATTTTGTGTGAAACCATTTTACTGTCTTGACCCATTTCCCGCTTTGCTCTCCTTGCTGGGTAGAGCCTATCGATTGAGCTGCTTCACTTCTCATCAATTCTAGCAGACAGATTCTTCTAGTGATCGGAACTGCATACTGTTGTCACTTTTGTCATTTTTATTTTGCTAAGGTTTAGCGCATGGAATTAAATAAATAAATAAATAAATATAGACTTATATTTGGTGGAATCAACATGTATACAAAATTGGGATGCAAACTGTATAAAATCAGTAACCATCTGCCCGCGTTACCTACTCAACTACGGTAACAAATTTAAAGGGAAGTGGGTAAGATTTTTGTGTTAATACGTTGTTACAAGACCATTGTAAATCCCTTCCTATCGTTCATAAAGGCTCACTGATGGCTCACTCATTCATAAAAATATCCACTGTCTCAAGTCGGCAAGCTAACTAATAGCTAATTTGCTTGGTGCTACTGATAACGAACTGGTATCGTTTTATAACTAGATGTGTATTCTTCGCAATAGTATACAGACTTTCAGTGATCAATTTGGGCATGTTCATTTTATCTATTTACGTGTTGAATCTTGCGTGTTGAGCTAAACCTGTATTTGTCTCAAACTGTAAGCTGTAGTTGCATTGTTTATGGTATACTATCATATCCTAGTTATATAGCCAGCTAGTTCCATAGCCAAATAAGTTGCTTGCTCATAATATAGTTGGTTAGCTAAAGTGAAAACTTCAAAAAGACTAAACGTATAAATTGTGTTGTGCAGCACCCTAAAGTCAACATTTCATGAAGTCACCGGTATTTTCTTACTAGAACACTACGAAAAGATGGCAGACTCTCAAGTTTGTCACTGTCAACTTTCCAAAAGAGTGCATGTTGTGGTTTAAAGGTTTTTGGTGCTGCAACTCCTCTCTTGACCGTTAGGAGTCCGAAATTACCTATTGTACCTTTAATGAGGATTTTACTGGCAGCAGTGCCACCAGTGAATTAATGTATTTCTGTCACCGCAGGAATATTGTAATATATTTACAATATTGTATACAGTGGAAAAAAAATTACAATAAAATTTAAACGGTCAAATGCCTGGTAGCAGCTGCCTAACGAAAACTTTACAGAAAAAAGAAAACTACTGTAAAAATATAATTATTTACTGTAAAATAATTTTTTAGTGTAGGTAATTACAGCATTAATACAGTAACTATTCTCTCAGCACAGTAGTATTAGACTATTTACTGGTACTGCTGCCACACAAAACAGTTAAACTAACTTTTAAAATAAGACTAATTAGTGACTCTTTTTTTCCAGCAGTCACCAGCAGTGCGAGGTGGATGGCATACCGGAACTATTACCTTTTTGCCACGTAGTTATCAAACCAAATTTACAGTTAACATTTTTAATTTTATATAGTTTTCCTGCTCAAGGGTCATTTCCCCTCAGTGCTTTTTAATGTATGCTACAGTACATTAGCCTTCTGTATAGAAGTAGCTTACAGTTTGTTACTGTATCTGAATTTAAATAATATTATTACGTTATATGAATGAATATACTTTATAATACATTGTTTAAAGAATGAGGTTGTGTAATTGTTTGCTCATAAGAAGATACAATTTTGTAGATCCTGATCCGAGGTAGACTTGAAAATCAATTGCCCAGAAGTATAATAACATTTACAACCGTTTGATTAATATTTTTAAGCAGATGTCCAATTCAGCCTGTACGTCCAACTCACAGTACCAAAAAATGTGTTGTATCGATTCAGTTTCATCTTCGGCGTAATCTACATTCTGCAGAATGTTCAATACTCCATCAATGCTGCATTTCTTTGCTGGCTAAAATTCTATACAATAATTTCAACTGGAAGGCTTTCATAAAGGAATACGAATCTATTTTATATATAGATTTGTATATCACATTCCATGGGAGGGGTGCATCAAAAAGCTGTTCCCATTTGTACTGAATTTTACATGGTATATCAAAAGCACCGTTACTTTTTAAATAAAATAAATTACTTTATTAATATTACTAGTTTATTCTGGTTTGTATGGATTCAAACCAGAATGAACTTACATAGTCACAACAAAACTATTCACATAAAAAAAACATTTCTAGATAGAATTGAGATGTAAATACTGGGCAAAAGTTTTGGGCAGGTGTGAAAAAATGCTGTAAAATAAGGATGCTTTCCAAAATAGACATGTTAATAGTTTATTTGTATCAATTAACAAAATGCATGAACAGAAGAAGTGAATGAACAGAAGAAAAATCCAAATCAAATCAATATTTGTTGTGACCACCCTTTGCCTTCAAAACAGCATCAATTCTTCTAGCTATACTTACACACAGTTTTTGAAGGAACTCGCCAGGTAAGTTGTTCCAAACATCTTGGAGAACTAGCCACAGTTCTTCTGTGGATTTAGGCAGCCTCAAATACTTCTGTCTCTTCATGTAATCCCAGACAGACTCGATGATGTAGAGATCAGGGCTCTGTGGGGGCCATACCATCACTTCCAGGACTCCTTGTTCTTCTTTACATTGAAGATAGTTCTTAATGACATTGAATGTATGTTTGGGCTCGTGTCCTGCTGCAGAAAATTTTTTGGGCCAAACAGATGCCTCCCTGATGGTATTGCATAATGGATAAATGGTAAATGGTTGGCATTTATATAGCGCCTTTATCCAAAAGCTTCTCATTCACTCTTTCATACACACACTCACACACCAACGGCGATTGGCTGCCATGCAAGGCTCGTCAGCTCGTCAGAAGCATTTGGGGGTCAGGTGTCTTGCTCAGGGACACTTCGAACCGGCAATCCTCCGACTGCCAGATGACAGTTCTTACTGCCTGAGCCATGTCGCCCCATGTCGGATAAGTATCTGCCTGTACTTGTCAGCTGAGGAGACCATTAATTCTGACCAAATGTGTGAAACAGCCAGCTACCTTTCGGTTTACACCAATCAGAGGTAAATATACAAGAATCATGTAATTACGTACACAAATCGAATATAGGTCAGCATGCATTGTCTATAGGGGAAATCAATATACTGTTTACTAGTTACCATAAATCGCCTGGATTGGACCGCCAGGCTTTATTTGGAACTATTTGAAGCCTACGTGAACCACATAGCTGCCTAGTGTTTTTGACTCTCCATTGACTCAACTCTCTCTTTCTATGGCTCTGATTAAACCCCCAAAATTAATACTATCATTGTTTTTTGGTTACCAGGGACGGTGCATAGTCCCTGGTAGCAAGTAACGTTATGGACCCGCGGTGGCGCAACAGGCTAAGATGCAGCAGACTTGCAGTTGCAGTTTGCTGCAGTTGCACACCTGGGACTGGGGTTCGATTCTCGGTCCTGCCAAAAGCCAAGTTTGGCAGGCTCACGTGGAGCAGCATAATTGGCTCGCTGCTCCAGAAGGAGGTACTTGGCAGGGTTAGTAGATCGCCGCCCAATAAAGCACCTCGGGCGCCTTGGAATCACGGCAACGGGCATGAGACGAGATGGCTTGAAGAAGGCGTGTCGTTCTCCTTCGGGACGGGGTATGGGCGGTGTATCTAATACTAGCTCTAATTGAATCAGACGGGGTACATTACATTATTGGCATTTGGCAGACGCTCTTATCCAGAGCGACATACAACAAAGTGCATACCCATAACCAGGGATAAGTTCGCTGAAAGACCCTAGAGGGAAGTACAATTTCAACTGCTACCTGTACAACAAAGATAAGGACGAGGGCCAATTATTATTATTATTTTTATTTAATTATTTGAGGTGGAGGTGCCAAGCGGCCTGTGGAGGCTGAACGAAGAGGTCTGGCAGGGGTGTAGGGTCTGATGATTTTTTGTAGATAAGCTGGGGAGGCCCTTTAACTGCTTGGAAGGCTAGCACCAATTGGCTACCAAATTGGGAGAAAAAAGGGAAAAATCCAAAAAAACCAAGTAACGTTATTGTTGTGTTGAATGTGGAGAGTTCAAATGGTTATACACTTTCCACATTGTTTGCTTTTTGTGTCGTGCACCTGGAATGCTTGGAGGTCGGAATTTGGAATATTCAACTGGGAAATTCAGACCACCAACTGAATGGAACGCAGCTCAGGTTTTGAAATGTTATTTATTTATTTATTTTTTTACCAATTTTGTGACAATTAAACAACCAAAACAAAAGAGCATGGGACCAATAACATGCACTACAAACCACTATGGCTTACGGGTAATCTTGCTCCAAATGACTGCTCCGCCTGTTACAGGCTGAAATGCTGCCCTTGCAAGTATCATTTTCCAACCACCAGCATTTGAGTGTTGCAATTATGTTAAATGTAACTCTTATCCAGAGCAATTTTTTCAAAAATGCAAATGTAAAGGGCGAAAAAGTGCAGTCGTCAGTGTCACAAACTATCATAGTAGGTCCATACATAAACCTACAATATAACATGATACAGTTTCATGATACAGGTTTTCTTTAAGTCAGAAATACACTTGATGGAAGTAAAGGTACTCTTTGTTGTGTTTTTTTCATCAGCCTCCACTCGAACCCGGATACAGGAACAGAAGCTGAAGGAAGATGCAGACTCTTTGAAGAGGGAGGAGCCTTGAATGGTGACTGCTACAGAGGACCCGCCAAAGCTGTAGAGCTTTTGAAACAATAGCTTTTTTTAAACCATTTAAAATGTAGCCATAGTCAAGTTGTATTTTTATGAAAACAGTACTCCGGCTTGTCTCTCAAAGGCAAAACATACCATTCTGCATTCTGTATTAATCAGTCATCTTAATCACTGGTTTTCTGAATTCTCAAGTACTTTCAGTGAAATATTTTTTTAATGTTAATTAGTTATTATGAATATAGCCAATTAAGTGGGGGGCCAAAACAGCCGCACAAAAGATACATTTTCCCCCAATGCTTTTTTAAATGTATAAAGGAATGCAAGAGCACCTAGCTGTCAATATGGTGTGACATGCCATTATAGCACATCTTGAACAATTTTGGAAATGTAACGATGGTGACAGATTCTCCCATTGGAAATTTAACCAGTATCAATAAGTGTGATGCATCTCATATTAATGGCATTTATTGTTTCAGTATTATTATTATTGTATTTTTTCTTAGAATTTTTAAATTTTTCTCTAAATTAAGTTAGGTTGTAATGTAAAATGCCATATAACCCAAAAAACTATGACAGACACAGTCAATGTGTGTCCCCCTAGTGACACCATTCCTGCTGTAAAACTACAGAGCGAAAGAGACCATCGGTTCATTTTTTATAAAATGTTTTCTTGACAACCCAAACCTGTGCATGGTGTTTATTTTTCCTGATCTTTAGTAGAAGGGCTGTTTCTTTTCAAGAACACTGCTGAAATACGTATCTGGTCAAGTTTCCTACAAAATATCAATAAGACATCCATCCATCTTGTCTCACAGGCTGGTACTGAACCGAACCAGTATTATTGCATTTGCTATTGACCTATATTTGTCTGCAAGACTAAGAGATTGGATGAGAAACTACGGAATCGCTCATATCCACAGTCATCTGATATTTGTTTTACTTTAGACTAGAGAATTAATTATATTAGTACCCTTATTGACACTCAACCGTGTTGTCAGTACAAGCTGTGTGATTTGATTCCTTTGTCTTTTTTTTTTTTTTTTTCTAGAGCACATCAGAGGTTGTTCCATTTTTTTCATCGATTGTTTGTGTTCAATGTAGTCTATTTGGACAGTGGTACAATTTCTGTCTCTTGGCTCTGTGCGCCAGTACATTGGATTTCAAATGAAACAATTTAAGGGTTTAGGGTATTTACATCCATATCGGGTGATCCGTGTTGAAATTCCATACCTTTTTATACATAGTCCCTCCATTTTAAGGGACCAATTGGATTCCCAGCTGTTTCTGATTAGTCAGGTGTTTTAAATCATTTCCTTAGTGCAGGTATAAGAGTTTTGGTGCAGCTTCTGTGCCAGCTGATCAAATGTTTCACATTAAATCAATATTATTTTGATATTGATTGTTACACAGAACTGTCACAAAGTCACGAACCATAATGTACCATAATGAAACTGGGCAAAAATCAGGCTTGAACCCCAAAGAGCAAGCAGTGATGTAAGAAACTCCACAGTGGGAAATAAAAAGACTCAAGCAATGGCGAGTAAAACCTCAATGGGAAGAAATCTCAGGAGGAACCCATCTTCCTCTGGCTGGCCCGGTGTAAACTCGAGGTGAAATTGATGTAACAGACATAAGGTCTATCACAGCAAATAAACAAATGGGTTACAGCTATTAACCTAGCAAGTAAAGTATGGAAAGTGAAATTTGATAATATACAGCACTACAATATACAGAGGGGCTCGGTGATCTATCATCAAATCTGAGATTTGTAGACAAATGAATGCTACTATATTTGTAGAATGATTAATATGGCATATTTCAATGAAGACTTTGGCTTATGCCAATATTTTTAAGGTTATTGGCTGGTGGGTGTTGTATACAGTTGGCGCTGCTGTTACTAGGCCAGCTTATTCAAAGTGGCACAGCACCCTGCATTGCTATGAGTTCCCTACTGTAAAAACATCAAACGACTTGCATTCTTTTTCCAGTTAAAACTTAAATCTGATGTGATGTCTTAGGTCCAACATTTTCTAATGAACATGAATGTAGAATATATATACACATATTAGGCATATACATTACATTACATTATTGGCATTTGGCAGACGCTCTTATCCAGAGCGAACAAAGTGCATACCCATGACCAGGGATAAGTTCGCTGAAAGACCCTAGAGGGAAGTACAATTTCAACTGCTACCTGTACAACAAAGAGAAGGACGAGGGCCTTTTTGTTGAGAACAAAGAAACAAACAAACAGAGCAAAAGTGACCAAAGTTAACTATCCAAACACTGCTTACCTAGCCAACTAAAAATACCGATATACAAAGCAAGTCACAGAGACAACAATTAAGGTTCACAGGGAGGTAGGGAGGGATGGGGAGAGGTGCTGCTTGAAGAGGTGTGTCTTGCGCTTGAAGGTGGGGAGAGATTCTACAGTTCTGACCTCGTGAGGTAGAGGTTCGGAGAGGGGGAGGTGCCAAGCGGCCTGTGGAGGCTGAACGAAGAGGTCTGGCAGGGGTGTAGGGTCTGATGATTTTTTGTAGATAAGCTGGGGAAGACCCTTTAACTGCTTGGAAGGCTAGCACCAATGTCACCAACTGCCATGACAGGCAGCCAGTGGAGGGAAGTAAGCAGGGGGGTGACGTGTGAGTATTTGGGAAGGTTGAAGACCAGACGAGCTGCTGCATTCTGGATGAGTTGGAGGGGTCTGATGGCGGACGCTGGGAGGCCAGCCAAGAGGGAATTGCAGTAGTCCAGGTGGGACAGAACCATCGCTTGGACCAGGAGCTGGGGCGAGTAGGGGGTGAGAAAGGGGCGGATTCTCCGTATGTTGTATAGGAAGAACCTGCAAGACCGGGTCACCACGCAATGTTCTCGGAGAGGGACAGTCTGCTATCCATCACCGCGCCGAGGTTCCTTGCACTGGGTGACAGCGTGAGTGTGGTATCCCCGAGGGAAATGGAGAGATCCAGATGGGGAGAGGTTTTAGCAGGGATTAATATTTCAGTCTTGCCTGGGTTGAGCTTTAGATGGTGGTTGTCCATCCAGCTCTGGATGTCCCTCAGGCAAGCAGAGATACGGGCTGAAACCTGCGTATCAGACGGCGGGAACGAGACGAAGAGTTGGGTATCGTCCACGTAGCAGTGGTAGGATAGCCCATGCGCAGTGATCACAGGGCCAAGGGAGCGAGTGTATAGAGAAAAAAAAGAAGCGGGCCTAGGACAGCCCTGGGGAACTCCTGTGGCGAGGGGCCGAGGTGTTGATACCGAACCAGCCCAGGCAACCTGGAAGGAGCGACCAGAGAGGTAGGACTCAATCTAGTCCAGGGCTGTGCCACAGATGCCCATTGCTGACAGGGCAGACAGGAGGATGGAGTGATCCACAGTGTCGAAGGCAGCAGAGAGATCTAGAAGAATGAGGACAGAGGAGAGGGAGGCTGCTCGTGCGGCATGGAGCAGGGAGGGAGGAGTTGACAAGGGAGGTGACAAATGGGAGAATGTCAGGTGTGATAGTTCGGAGAAGTGGGGATAGGGTCAAGGGCACAGGTTGTAGGGTGGTGGCAGAGCAGGAGTTGAGAAACATCAGAGTCTGTAAGGGGGGAGAAAGTGGAAAAGGAAGGGATGGGCCTAGAGGGGGGGAAGGGCACAGTGAGGGGGGCGGTGGTTGTAAAGGATCTACGGATGACTGTGACCTTCTCATCGAAGAAATCAGCAAAGTCATCAGCAGCAAAGGAGAACTGAGGAGGAGGAGGCGGTGCATTGAGGTGAGAGGAGAAAATAGAGAAAATTTTCCAGGGGTTAGAACTGGAGTTCTGAATTTGTGTTTGAAAGTATTTCGCTTTGGCGGCAGTGACAGCGGAAGAGAATGCCGCCAGGAGAGACTGGTAAGTCGTGAGGTCTGAAGCGTCTCTGGATTTCCCCCACTTCCTCTCCGCTGCGCGGAGCCTGGCCCTGGAGGTATGGAGGGTGTCAGATATCCAAGGACTGGGAGGGGATGTGCGAGGTGGCTTTGAGACAGGCGGACAGAGAGAGTCAAAGGCAGAGGAGAGAGATGAAAGGAGGGTGGCAGATGCAGAGTTAGTGGGGAATTTGAAGAAGGATTCAAGAGGGGGGAGTGAGGCGGTGACGGTGCTGGCCAAGGAAGAGGGTGAGAGGGGGTGGAGGTTACGGCGGGCTGAGGAAGTGTGGGTGGGAGGAGGATGGGGAGGAAGAGGGAGGGAGAATGAGATGAAGTGGTGATCAGATGTATGCAGAGGGGTAACCGTGAAATCGGAGCATGAGCAGTTCCTCACAAAGACAAGGTCTAGGACATTGCCCGCCTTGTGGGTTGGAGGAGATTGTTGCAGGGAGAGGCCGAAGGAGTGGATTAGCGGTAGGAAGGCAGCAGACTGGGAGCCTTCTAGGTGGATGTTGAAGTCTCCAAGGAGAATCAGTGGGGTGCCATCCTCAGGGAAGGAGCTGAGAAGGGTGTCTAGCTCATCAAGGAAGTTTCCCAGGGGCCCTGGAGGACGGTAGATAACTGCAATGAAAAGGTTAGTAGGGTAGGATACTGCAACAGAATGGAATTCAAAAGTGGATATGGACAGGTCAGAGAGGGAGAGAACAGAGAATTTCCACGAGGGGGAAATTAAAAGACCAGTACCACCGCCACGGCCGGAAGGCTGGGGAGTGTGCGAGAAGGAGAAGGAGGATGAGAGGGCAGCAGGAGTGGCGGTGTTGTCAGGTGTGATCGAGGTCTCTGTGAGGGCAAGGAATTGTAGGGACTGGAGGGAGGCATACGCAGGGATGAAGTCAGCCTTCCGAGTGGCAGACTGGCAGTTCCATAGTCCCCCTGTGACAGCAAAGTCCTCACAGGGGGTCAGCGGGGGGTAGCTGAGGTTCGAGGGGTTCCGACGCCGTGGAGGCCCACGTCTTCGAGGGAGAGAGCAGACTGGGATGGGGTGAAACATAACATCACAAACTGGGACGGAGCGTCGCTCTGACACGCCTATTTAAATGGCCTACAATTGCTCACAAGCAATATCAAATCAAAGCTAATCTACTGATAAATTCCACAGCTATTTAAGCTATTTAAGACAGATGTTCAATCACTCTACAGGTATGCAACCAGTAGAAGTGATTAACAGGTAATAGACAAACAAACTGGCTCAAGCCCTAACCCTTGCTGTTCAAATGAGCAATTTAAAAATCAACGTTACCGCGTCTAGAGGAAAGTCCCTAGCGATACTAAACACCTGGTCAGAATGATTGATATGATTGATTGATGATGATGATTGATATGAATATTGATATGACCCAAATTAGAATTTCAAGCGGTCCTGCTTTCATGTTCTAAGTTTGTCAAAATGTGTATATCTTGAAGAGAAAAGCTCCTTGCTCCTTCCAACTGAAATATGTTTGGTGGTGAAAGTGTCCCATTCAGCTATACACATATTAGGCATATACACTATCAGGAACATAAGATATGACCTTAATGAGAATTTCAACGGTCCTGTTTTCAGGTTCCAAGTTTGTCAAAATGTGTATATCTTGAAGAGAAAATGCACTTGCTGCTTCCAAATGAAATATGTTTGGTGATGGATGGTTCCATGCCGCTTAAACATATTAGGCCTATACACTATCAGGAACTTAAGATATGACTTTAATGATAATTTCAAGTGGTCCTGTTTTCAGGTTCCAAGTTTGTCAAAATGTGTATATCTTGAAGAGAAAATACACTTGCTGCTTCCAAATGAAATGTGTATGATGGTGGAAGTATTCCATTCATATATACACAGATAAGCCATACACACCATCAGGAACTTAAGATATAACCCTAATGAGAATTTCTAGCGGTCCTGTTTTCATGTTCCAAGTTTGTCAAAATGTGTATATCTTGAAGAGAAAAGCTCCTTGCTGCTTCCAAATGAAGTATGTTTGGTGGTGGAAATGTCCCATTCAGCTGTACACATATTAGGCATATACACTATCAGGAACTTAAGACATGACGTGAATACGAATTTCAAGCGGTCCTGCTTTCAGGTTCCGAGTTTGTCAAAATGTGTATATCTTGAAGAGAAAAATTCCTTGCTGCTTCCAAATGAAATATGTATGACGATATAACCTTAATGAGAATTTCAAGCGGTTCTACTTTCATGTTCCAAGTTTGTCAAAATGGTGTATATCTTGAAGAGAAAAGCTCCTTGCTGATTCCAAATAAAATATGTTTGGTGGTGGATGGTTCCATGCCACATATGGTCAATTTAGCCATGTATATACTTTGGAGCTTGAGATATGACCAGATGAAGACTTGAACTTTTCTAGCCCTCAATAACTAAGTTTTTCAAAATGTGTTTATCTTGAAGAGGAAAGGTCTTCCTGCTTCCAAATGAAATATGTATGATGGTGGAAGTGTCCCATTCATATATACACATATTAGGCATTTACACCATCAGGAACTTAAGATATGTCCTTAATGAGAATTTCTAGCGGTCCTGCTTTCATGTTCCAAGTTTGTCAAAATGGTGTATATCTTGAAGAGAAAAGCTCCCTGCTGCTTCCAAATAAAATATGTTTGGTGGTGTATGATTCCATGCCACATATGGTCAATTTAGCCATGTACATTCTGGTTTGGTCTGGTGTCTGGTCTGGTCTGGTCTGGTCTGGTCTGGTCTGGTCTGGTCTGGTGTCTTGTCTTGTCTGGTGTCTTGTCTGGTCTGGTCTGGTCTGGTCTGGTGTCTGGTCTGGTCTGGTGTCTTGTCTGGTCTGGTCTGGTGTCTTGTCTTGTCTTGTCTTGTCTAGTCTGGTCTGGTCTGGTCTGGTGTCTTGTCTTGTCTGGTCTTGTCTGGTCTGGTCTGGTCTGGTCTGGTCTGGTCTCTTGTCTGGTCTGGTCTGGTCTGGTCTGGTCTGGTCTGGTGTCTTGTCTGGTCTGGTGTCTGGTCTGGTCTGGTGTCTTGTCTGGTCTGGTCTGGTGTCTGGTCTGGTCTGGTGTCTTGTCTGGTCTGGTCTGGTGTCTTGTCTAGTCTGGTCTGGTGTCTTGTCTAGTCTGGTCTGGTGTCTTGTCTGGTCTGGTCTGGTATGGTCTGGTGTCTTGTCTGGTCTGGTCTGGTCTGGTCTGGTCTGGTGTCTTGTCTGGTCTGGTCTGGTGTCTGGTCTGGTCTGGTCTGGTCTGGTGTCTGGTCTGGTGTGGTCTGGTGTCTTGTCTGGTGTGGTCTGGTCTGGTGTCTTGTCTGGTCTAGTGTCTTGTCTGGTCTGGTCTGGTGTCTGGTGTCTGGTCTGGTCTGGTGTCTTGTCTGGTCTGGTCTGGTGTCTGGTCTGGTCTGGTGTCTTGTCTGGTCTGGTCTGGTGTCTTGTCTAGTCTGGTCTGGTGTCTTGTCTGGTCTGGTCTGGTATGGTCTGGTGTCTTGTCTGGTCTGGTCTGGTCTGGTGTCTTGTCTTGTCTTGTCTGGTCTGGTCTGGTCTGGTCTGGTGTCTTGTCTTGTCTGGTCTGGTGTCTTGTCTGGTCTGGTCTGGTCTGGTCTGGTGTCTGGTCTGGTGTGGTCTGGTGTCTTGTCTGGTGTGGTCTGGTCTGGTGTCTTGTCTGGTCTAGTGTCTTGTCTGGTCTGGTCTGGTGTCTGGTGTCTTGTCTTGTCTGGTCTGGTCTGGTGTCTTGTCTGGTCTGGTCTAGTGTCTTGTCTGGTCTGGTCTGGTCTCGTGTCTTGTCTGGTCTGATGTCTTGTCTGGTCTGGTCTGGTGTCTTGTCTGGTCTGGTGTCTTGTCTGGTCTGGTGTCTTGTCTGGTCTGGTCTGGTCTGGTGTCATGTCTTGTCTGGTGTCTTGTCTGGTCTGGTCTGGTGTCTTGTCTGGTGTCTGGTCTGGTGTCTTGTCTGGTGTCTTGTCTGGTCTGGTCTGGTGTCTTGTCTGGTCTGGTCTGGTGTCTTGTCTGGTCTGGTTTGGTGTCTTGTCTAGTCTTGTCTGGTCTGGTGTCTTGTCTGGTCTTGTCTGGTCTGGTGTCTTGTCTGGTCTGGTCTGGTCTGGTTTGGTGTCTTGTCTGGTCTGGTCTGGTGTCTTGTCTTGTCTTGTCTTGTCTGGTCTGGTCTGGTCTGGTGTCTTGTCTTGTCTTGTCTTGTCTTGTCTTGTCTTGTCTTGTCTGGTCTGGTCTGGTCTGGTCTGGTGTCTTGTCTGGTCTGGTCTGGTCTGGTGTCTGGTCTGGTGTCTGGTCTGGTGTCTGGTCTGGTGTCTTTTCTGGTCTGGTCTGGTGTCTTGTCTGGTCTGGTCTGGTGTCTTGTCTGGTCTTGTCTGGTGTCTTGTCTGGTGTCTTGTCTCGTCTGGTCTTGTGTCTTGTCTTGTCTGGTCTGGTGTCTTGTCTAGTCTGGTCTGGTGTCTTGTCTGGTCTGGTCTGGTATGGTCTGGTGTCTTGTCTGGTCTGGTCTGGTCTGGTCTGGTGTCTTGTCTTGTCTGGTCTGGTCTGGTCTGGTGTCTTGTCTTGTCTGGTCTGGTGTCTTGTCTGGTCTGGTCTGGTCTGGTCTGGTCTGGTGTCTTGTCTGGAGTTGAGTAGTGTAGCAGTGGAGTACCTTATGGTGGGTGAGGAGTTGAGTAGTGTAGCAATGGATTACCTGTTGGTGGGTGAGGAGTTGAGTAGTGTAGCAGTGGAGTACCTGTCGGTGAGTGAGGAGTTGAGTAGTGTAGCAGTGGAGTACCGGTCGGTGGGTGAGGAGTTGAGTAGTGTAGCAGTGGAGTACCTGTCGGTGGGTGAGGACTTGAGTAGTGTAGCAGTGATGATGTCTCGATGATGTCTGTCTCGATAATGTCTCGATGATGTCTCGATGTGACGTCTCGATGATGTCTCGATGATGTCTGTCACGGACTAGCGCCGCGACGAGACTAACACTGTTACAGACATGCAACACAAACACCGCAACACAACACGCTTTACATTTTAAACTGAGCGGGAGTAAACAACGCACAGCGGGTGCTTTTAAAAATGTTTCACCACATAAAACAAAGGGTTTACCTGGGTCTGTTCAATCCTGGTCTCACAACCAAACAGGAAGTGAAGGGGACCAGGTGATATTTATGAAGGGTGAATAGTGGGAACTACCACCTGTTTAATTTAGACGAGGGGGGAATTTGAATAGTATATAAATGATTGTTTTAATTTCTGTTTAGTACCCCCTTGTTATTCTTGTGTGTTTAGCTGTTTGTTATTCTTGTTATGGCCATGTGTGTTATGTTCTGTTTGATCATTTTTTGTTTTATTTTGTTAATTGATTATATTAATTTTTTTGTGCATGGAAGGTGCCAGGTGGGAGGGGCTATGCCCATTTATAGCTCCAGGAGAGAGCTGAGGGGGCTCTTTTTTTTGTTTGAGACATGGAGTGGGTGTGCTGTGTAATGGGCCTACTTTTTGAGGCATAGCCAGAGTACACGCCATTTTCATTACCATTTTCTTTTGTTTGTTCTAAAAATCTTCCTTCTTAGTTTATTATTATTATTTTGTTCATCACTGTAAATAAAATACACCTTCAGCACCTCATCATCTCAGTCCCTCGTCCTTCGTGTCTTCCACCCTCGGTGCACCCTAACAATGTCTGTCTCCATGATGTCTCGATGATGTCTGTCTCGATGATGTTTCCATGATGTCTCGATGGCGTCTCGATGGCGTCTCGATGAGGTCTCGATGAGGTCTCGATGATGTTTCTGATGTCGTCTCGATGATGTCTCGATGATGTCTGTCTTGATGTCTTCGACGGTGCCTCGGCGGTGCTTCGACGGTGCCTTGACGGTGTCTCGACGGTGTCTCGACGGTGCCTCGATGATGGAAGGTGCCAGGTGGGAGGGGCTATGCCCATTTATAGCTCCAGGAGAGAGCTGAGGGGGCTCTTTTTTTTGTTTGAGACATGGAGTGGGTGTGCTGTGTAATGGGCCTACTTTTTGAGGCATAGCCAGAGTACATGCCATTTTCATTACCATTTTCTTTTGTTTGTTCTAAAAATCTTCCTTCTTAGTTTATTATTATTATTTTGTTCATCACTGTAAATAAAATACACCTTCAGCACCTCATCATCTCAGTCCCTCGTCCTTCGTGTCTTCCACCCTCGGTGCACCCTAACAATGTCTGTCTCCATGATGTCTCGATGATGTCTGTCTCGATGATGTTTCCATGATGTCTCGATGGCGTCTCGATGGCGTCTCGATGAGGTCTCGATGAGGTCTCGATGATGTTTCTGATGTCGTCTCGATGATGTCTCGATGATGTCTGTCTTGATGTCTTCGACGGTGCCTCGGCGGTGCTTCGACGGTGCCTTGACGGTGTCTCGACGGTGTCTCGACGGTGCCTCGATGATGGAAGGTGCCAGGTGGGAGGGGCTATGCCCATTTATAGCTCCAGGAGAGAGCTGAGGGGGCTCTTTTTTTTGTTTGAGACATGGAGTGGGTGTGCTGTGTAATGGGCCTACTTTTTGAGGCATAGCCAGAGTACACGCCATTTTCATTACCATTTTCTTTCGTTTGTTCTAAAAATCTTCCTTCTTAGTTTATTAGTATTATTTTGTTCATCACTGTAAATAAAATACACCTTCAGCACCTCATCATCTCAGTCCCTCGTCCTTCGTGTCTTCCACCCTCGGTGCACCCTAACAATGTCTGTCTCCATGATGTCTCCATGATGTCTCGATGATGTCTGTCTCGATGTTTCCATGATGTCTCGATGGCGTCTCGATGGCGTCTCGATGAGGTCTCGATGAGGTCTCGATGAGGTCTCGATGAGGTCTCGATGAGGTTTCTGATGTCGTCTCGATGATGTCTCGATGATGTCTCGATGATGTCTCGATGATGTCTCGATGATGTCTCGATGTCTTCGACGGTGCCTCGGCGGTGCTTCGACGGTGCCTTGACGGTGTCTCGACGGTGTCTCGATGATGAAAGGTGCCAGGTGGGAGGGGCTATGCCCATTTATAGCTCCAGGAGAGAGCTGAGGGGGCTCTTTTTTTGTTTGAGACATGGAGTGGGTGTGCTGTGTAATGGGCCTACTGTTTGAGGCAAAGTCAGAGTACACGCCATTTTCATTACCATTTTCTTTTGGTTGTTCTAAAAATCTTCCTTCTTAGTTTATTATTATTATTTTGTTCATCACTATAAATAAAATACACCTTCAGCACCTCATCATCTCAGTCCCTCGTCCTTTGTGTCTTCCACCCTCGGTGCACCCTAACAATGTCTGTCTCCATGATGTCTCGATGTCTGTCTCCATGATGTTTCCATGTCTTGATAGCGTCTTGATAGCGTCTTGATGGCGTCTCAATAGCGTCTCGATGGCGTCTCGATGAGGTCTCGATGATGTCTCGAAGATGTCTCGATTATGTCTCTGATGTCTCTGATGTCGTCTCGATGTCGTCTCGATGTCGTCTCGATGATATCTTGATGATGTCTGTCTCGATGATATCTGTCTCGATGATGTCTTGATGATTTCTCAAAGATGTCTCAAAGACGTCTTGACATCTCGATGACGTCTTCGAGACGTCTGTCTCGATGATGAATGTCTCGATGATGTCTCGATGAGGTCTCAATGATGTCAAGACATCTTTGAGATGTCTTCGAGACGTCTTTGAGACATCATCAAGACATCGAGACATCGAGACATAATCGTGATATCATCGAGACGACATCGAAGACGTCTCGAAGACGTCTCAAAGGGGTCTCGAAGATGGCCAGGTGACGTCTCGATGACGTCTCGATGACTTCATCGAAGACGTCTTCGAGACATCGAAGACGTCTTCGAGACATCGAGACGTCATCGAGACGTCATCGAGACGTCATCGAGACGTCTTCGAGACGTCTTCGAGACAGACATCATCGAAACATCGAGACATCGAGACATCATCGAGACATCGAGACAGACATCATCGAGACAGACATCATCGAGACAGACATCATCGAGACATCGAGACAGACATCGAGACAGACATCATCGGGACATCATCGAGAAAGACATCATCAAGACAGACATCGAGACAGACATCATCGAGACATCGAGACAGACATCATTGAGACAGACATAATCGAGACATCATCGAGACAGACATCATCAAGACATCATCGAGATGGACATCATCGAGACAGAGACATCATCGAGACATCGAGACATCATCAAGACATCATCAAGAGAGACATCGAGACATCGAGACATCATCGAGACGGACATCATCAAGACAGACATCATCGAGACATCATCGAGACAGACATCATCGAGACATCATTGAGAGAGACATCATCGAGACAGACATCATCGAGACATCATCGAGAGAGACATCATCGAGACATCATCGAGACAGACATCATCGAGACAGACATCATCGAGACAGACATCATCGAGACAGACATCATCGAGACAGACATTATCGAGACAGACATCATCGAGACATAATCGAGACAGACATCATCAAGACAACATCGAGACATCATCGAGACAGACATTATCGCGACATCATCGAGACATCATCGAGACAGACTTCATCGAGACTGACATCATCGAGACATTGAGACAGGCATCATCGAGACATCGAGACAGACATCATCGAGACATCGAGACATCATCGAGACATCATCGAGACAGATATCATCGAGACATTGAGACATCGAGACAACAGCGAGACATCATCGAGACAGACATCATCAAGATATCATCGAGACATCATTGAGACAGACATCATCGAAACATCATCAAGACATTATCGAGACAGACTTCATCGAGACTGACATCATCGAGACTGACAACATCGAGACAAACATCATCGAGAGAGACATCATCGAGACATCATCGAGACAAACATCATCGAGACAGACATCATCGAGACATCATTGAGACAGACATCATCGAGACATGTTCAAGACAGACATCATCGAGACATCATTGAGACATCGAGACAAACATCATCGAGACATCATCGAGAAAGACATCATCGAGACATCATCGAGACAGACATCATCGTGACATCGAGACATCATCGAGACAGACATCATCGAGACAACATCGAGACATCGAGATGGGCATCATCGAGACAGACATCATCGAGAGAGACATCATCGAGACATCATCGACACATCGAAACATCATCGAGACAGACATCATCGAGACATCTTCGAGACAGACATCATCGAGACATCATCGACACATCGAAACATCATCGAGACAGACATCATCGAGACATCATCGAGACATCTTCGAGACAGACATCGAGACATCATCGACACATCAAGACATCATCGAAACAGATATCATCGAGACATCATCAAGACATCATCGAGACATCATCGAGACAGACATCATCGAGACAGACATCATCGAGACATCATCGAGACATCACTTCAAGATATACACCATTTTGACAAACTTGGAACATGAGAGCAGGACCGCTTGAAATTCTCATTAAGGTCATATCTTAAGTTCCTGATGGTGTATATGGCATTTCTGTGTAGATATGAATGGGACACTTCCTCCATCATACATATTTCATTTGGAAGCAGCAAGTGCATTTTCTCTTCAAGATATACACATTTTGAAAAACTTGGAACGTGAAAGCAGAACCGCTTGAAATTCTCATTCAGGTCAGATCTTAAGTTCCTGATGGTGTATATGGCATTTCTGTGTAAAGATGAATGGGACATTTCGACCATCATACAAATGAAATTCGGAAACAGCAAGGACTTTTGCTCTTCAAGATATACACATTTTGAAAAACTTAGTTATTCAGGGCTAGAAAAGTTCATGTCTTCATCTGATCATATCTCAAGCTCCAAAGTATATACATGGCTAAATTGACCATATGTGACATGGAATCATACACCACCAAACATATTTCTTTTGGATGCAGCAAGGAGCTTTTTTCTTCGAGATATACACATTTCTAAAAAGTTAGTTATTGAGGGCTAGAAAAGTTCATGTCTTCATCTGGTCATTTCTCAAGCTCCAAAGTATGTACATGGCTCACTTGACCATATGTGACATGGAACCAGCCACCAAAAAAACATATTTTATTTGGAAGCAGCAAGGAGCCTTTCTCTTCAAGATATACACCATTTTGACAAACGTGGAACAAAAAAGCAGTACCGTTAGAAATTCTCATTAAGGTCATATCTTAAGTTCCTGATGGTGTATATGGCTTATCTGTGTAAAGATGAATGGGACACTTTCACCAGGATACATATTTCATTTGGAAGCAGGAAGGACCTTTTCTCTTCAAGATACACACATTTTGAAAAACTTAGTTATTGAGGGCTAGAAAAGTTCATGTCTTCATCTGGTCATATCTCACGCTCCAAAGTACGTACATGGTTAACTTGACGAAATGTGACATGGAACCATCCACCACCAAACATCTTTTATTTGGAAGCAGCAAGGAGCGTTTCTCTTCAAGATATACACCATTTTGACAAACGTGGAACAAAAAAGCAGGACCGCTAGAAATTCTCATTAAGGTCATATCTTACGCTCCTGATGGTGTATATGGCTTATCTGTGTAAAGATGAATGGGACACTTTCACCATGATACATATTTCATTTGGAAGCAGCAAGAACCTTTCCTCTTCAAGATACACACATTTTGAAAAACTTAGTTATTGAGGGCTAGAAAAGTTCAAGTCTTCATCTAGTCATATCTCAAGCTCCAAAGTATATACATGGCTAACTTGACCATATGTGGCATGGAATCATACACCACCAAACATATTTCTTTTGGAAGCAGCAAGGAGTTTTTCTCTTCAAGATATACACATCTTGAAAAACTTAGTTATTGAGGGCTAGAAAAGTTCATGTCTTCATCTGGTCATATCTCAAGCTCCAAAGTATGTACATGGCTAATTTGACCATATGTGACATGGAACCATCCACCACCAAACATATTTTATTTGGAAGCAGCAAGGAGCTTTTCTCTTCAAGATATACACCATTTTTGACAAACTTGGAACATGAAAGCAGGACCGCTAGAAATTCTCATTCAGGTCATATCTTAAGTTCCTGATGGTGTATATAGCTTATCTGTGTAAAGATGACTGGGACACTTTCACCATGAGACATATTTCATTTGGATGGTGAGGATCTTTCCTCTTCAAGACACACACATTTTGAAAAACTTAGTTATTGAGGGCTAGAAAAGTTCAAGTCTTCATCTGGTCATATCTCAAGCTCCAAAGTATATACATGGCTAAATTGACCATATGTGGCATGGAATCATACACCACCAAACATATTTCTTTTGGAAGCAGCAAGGAGCTTTTCTCTTCAAGATATACACATTTCGAAAAACTTAGTTATTGAGGGCTAGAAAAGTTCATGTCTTCATTTCGTCATATCTCATGCTCCAAAGTATGTACATGGCTAAATTGAACATATGTGACATGGAACCGTCCACCACCAAACATATTTTATTTGGAAGCAGCAAGGAGCTTTTCTCTTCAAGATAGACACCATTTTGACAAACACGGAAGATGAAAGCAGGACCGCTAGAAATTCTCATTAAGGTCATATCTTAAGTTCCTGATGGTGTATATGGCTTATCTGTGTAAAGATGAATGGGACACTTTCACCATGATACATATTTCATTTGGAAGCAGGAAGGACCTTTCCTCTTCAAGACAACCACATCTTGAACAACTTAGTTATTGAGGGCTAAAAAAGTTCAAGTCTTCATCTGGTCATATCTCAAGCTCCAAAGTATGTACATGGCTAACTTGACCAAATGTGAAATGGAATCATACACCTCCAAACATTTTATTTGGAAGCAGCAAACATATCCACCAGCAAACATATTTCATTTGGAAGCAGCAAGGAGCTTTTCTCTTTGAGATATACACCATTTTGACAAACTTGGAACAGGAAAGAAGGACCGCTAGAAATTCTCATTAAGGTCATATCTTAAGTTCCTGATGGTGGATATGGCTTTTCTGTGTAAAGATGAATGGGACATTCATATGTATTCATATTGACCATATGTGGCATGGAATCATACACCACAAAACATATTTCTTTTGGAAGCAGCAAGGAGCTTTTCTCTTCAAGATATACACATTTTGAAAAACTTAGTTATTGAGGGCTAGAAAAGTTCAAGTCTTCATCTGGTCACATCTAAAGCTCCAAAGTATGTACATGGCTAACTTGACCAAATGTGACATGGACCAATCCACCACCAAACATATTTTATTTGGAAGGAGCAAGAAGCTTTTCTCTTCAAGACATACACATTTTGAAAAATTTAGTTATTGAGGGCTAGAAAATTTCAAGTCTTCATCTGATCATATCTCAAGCTCCAAAGTCTATACATGGCTAAATTGACCATATGTGGCGTGGAATCATACACCACCAAACATCTGTCTTTTGGAAGCAGCAAAGAGCTTTTCTCTTCAAGATATACACATTTTAAAAAACTTAGTTATTGAGGGCTAGAAAAGTTCATGTCTTCATCTGGTCATATCTCAAGCTCCAAAGTATATACATGGCTAACTTGACGATATGTGACATGCAACCATCCACCACCTGACATATTTTATTTGGATGCAGCAAGGACCTTTCCTCTTTAAGATACACACATTTCATTTGGAAGAAGCTAGTGTATTCTCTCTTCAAGATATGCTCATTTTCAACTTCTATGAAACTTAGAGTGCCAAAGCTTGAAATCGTCATGTATGTATTTCACAAGCTCTGAATGCGGTTTCTGGCAAATGGGCATACCCCTGATAGATTATCGGCCCACCATCAAACCTTTTCCTTTTGGATGAAATTTGAGTGTTGAATTTCAAGAAATGCACAGTTCGAAAAACTTTGTTTCTGAATGCGGGAAAAGGGAAAGGTTTCATGAAGCCTATATCTAAAGCTCCTAAAGGAGCAGATGGCTACCTTTTGAATATATGATATGGAACCACTCATCATCATACATATCTCATTTGGAAGAAGCTAGTGTATTCTCTATTCAAGATATGCTCATTTTCAACTTCTATGAAAGCTAGAGTGCCAAAGCTTGAAATCGTCATGTATGTTTTTCACACGCTCTGAATGCGGTTTCTGGCAAATGGGTATACCCCTGATAGATTATCGGCCCACCATCAAACCTTTTCCTTTTGGATGAAATTTGAGTGTTGACCTTCAAGAAATGCACAGTTCGAAAAACTTTGTTTCTGAATGCGGTTAAAGCTAAAGGTTTTATAAAGCCTATATCTAAAGCTCCTAAAGGAGCAGATGGCTACCTTTTGAATATATGATATGGAACCACTCACCATCATACATATTTCATTTGGAAAAAGCTAGTGTATTCTCTCTTCAAGATATGCTCATTTTCAACTTCTACGAAACTTAGAGTGCCAAAGCTTGAAATCGTCATGTATGTATTTCACAAGCTCTGAATGCGGTTTCTGGCAAATGGGCATACCCCTGATAGATTATCGGCCCACCATCAAACCTTTTCCTTTTGGATGAAATTTGAGTGTTGACTTTCAAGAAATGCACAGTTCGAAAAACTTTGTTTCTGAATGCGGGAAAATTAAAGGTTTTATAAAGCCTATATCTAAAGCTCCTAAAGGAGCAGGTGGCTGCCTTTTGAATATATGATATGGAACCACTCACCATCATACATATTTCATTTGGAAGAAGCTAGTGCATTCTCTGTTCAAGATATGCTCATTTTCAACTTCTATGAAACTTAGAGTGCCAAAGCGTGAAATCATCATGTATGTATTTCACAAGCTCTGAATGCCGTTTCTGGCAAATGGGCATACCCCTGATAGATTATCGGCCCACCATCAAACCTTTTCCTTTTGGATGAAATTTGAGTGTTGACTTTCAAGAAATGCACAGTTCGAAAAACTTTGTTTCTGAATGCGGGAAAAGTTAAAGGTTTTATAACGCCTATATCTAAAGCTCCTAAAGGAGCAGATGGCTACCTTTTGAATATATGATATGGAACCACTCACCATCATACATATTTCATTTGGAAGAAGCTAGTGTATTCTCTCTTTAAGATATGCTCATTTTCAACTTCTATGAAAGCTAGAGTGCCAAAGCTTGAAATCGTCATGTATGTATTTCACAATCTCTGAATGCGGTTTCTGGTAAATGGGCATACCCCAGATAGATTATCGGCCCACCATCAAACCTTTTCCTTTTGGATGAAATTTGAGTGTTGACTTTCAAGAAATGCACTGTTCGAAAAACTTTGTTTCTGAATGCGGGAAAAGTTAAAGGTTTTATAAAGCCTATATCTAAAGCTCCTAAAGGAGCAGATGGCTACCTTTTGAATATATGATATGGAACCACTCACCATCATACATATTTCATTTGGAAGAAGCTAGTGCATTCTCTCTTCAAGATATGCTCATTTTCAACTTCTATGAAACTTAGAGTGCCAAATCGTGAAACCGTCATGTATGTATTTCACAAGCTCTGAATGCGGTTTCTGGCAAATGGGTATACCCCTGATAGATTATCGGCCCACCATCAAACCTTTTCCTTTTGGATGAAATTTGAGTGTTGACTTTCAAGAATTTCATAGTTCGAAAAACTTTGTTTCTGAATGCGGTTAAAGTTAAAGGTTTTATAAAGCCTATATCTAAAGCTCGTAAAGGAGCAGATGGCTACCTTTTGAATATATGATATGGAACCACTCACCATCATACATATTTCATTTGGAAAAAGCTAGTGTATTCTCTCTTCAAGATATGCTCATTTTAAACTTCTACGAAACTTAGAGTGCCAAAGCTTGAAATCGTCATGTATGTATTTCACAAGCTCTGAATCAGGTTTCTGGCAAATGGGCATACCCCTGATAGATTATCGGCCCATCATCAAACCTTTTCCTTTTGGATGAAATTTGAGTGTTGACTTTCAAGAAATGCACAGTTCTAAAAAAAAAATTTCTGAATACGGGAAAAGTTAAAGGTTTTATAAAGCCTATATCTAAAGCTCCTGAAGAAGCAGATGGCTACCTTTTGAATATATGATATGGAACCACTCACCATCATACATATCTCATTTGGAAGCAGCTAGTGTATTCTCTCTTCAAGATATGCTCATTTTCAACTTCTACGAAACTTAGAGTCCCAAAGCTTGAAATCGTCATGTATGTATTTCACAAGCTCTGAATGCGGTTTCTGGCAAATGGGCATACCCCTGATAGATTATCGGCCCACCATCAAACCTTTTCCTTTTGGATGAAATTTGAGTGTTGACTTTCAAGAAATGCACAGTTCCAAAAAAATTGTTTCTGAATACGGGAAAAGTTAAAGGTTTTATAAAGCCTATATCTAAAGCTCCAAAAGAAGCAGATGGCTACCTTTTGAATATATGATATGGAACCACTCACCATCATACATATCTCATTTGGAAGCAGCTAGTGTATTCTCTCTTCAAGATATGCTCATTTTCTACTTCTATGAAACAGAGTGCCAAAGCTTGAAATCGTCATGTATGTATTTCACAAGCTCTGAATGCGGTTTTTGGCAAATGGGCATACCCCTGATCGATGATCGGCCCACCATCAAACCTTTTCCTTTTGGATGAAATTTGAGTGTTGACTTTCAAGAAATGCACAGTTCGAAAAACTTTGTTTCTGAATGCGGGAAAAGTTAAAGGTTTTATAAAGCCTATATCTAAAGCTCCTAAAGGAGCAGATGGCTACCTTTTGAATATATGATATGGAACCACTCACCATCATACATATCTCATTTGGAAGAAGCTAGTGTATTCTCTCTTCAAGATATGCTTATTTTCAACTTCTATGAAAGGTAGAGTGGCAAAGCTTGAAATCGTCATGTATGTTTTTCACAAGCTCTGAATGCGGTTTCTGGCAAATGGGTATACCCCTGATAGATTATCGGCCCACCATCAAACCTTTTCCTTTTGGATGTAATTTGTATGTTGACTTTCAAGAAATGCACAGTTCGAAAAACTTTGTTTCTGAATGCGGTTAAAGTTAAAGGTTTTATAAAGCCTATATCTAAAGCTCCTAAAGGAGCAGATGGCTACCTTTTGAATATATGATATGGAACCACTCACCATCATACATATTTCATTTGGAAAAAGTTAGTGTATTCTCTCTTCAAGATATGCTCATTTTCAACTTCTATGAAAGCTAGAGTGCCAAAGCTTGAAATCGTCATGTATGTATTTCACAATCTCTGAATACGGTTTCTGGTAAATGGGCATACCCCAGATAGATTATCGGCCCACCATCAAACCTTTTCCTTTTGGATGAAATTTGAGTGTTGACTTTCAAGAAATGCACTGTTCGAAAAACTTTGTTTCTGAATGCGGGAAAAGTTAAAGGTTTTATAAAGCCTATATCTACAGCTCCTAAAGGAGCAGATGGCTACCTTTTGAATATATGATATGGAACCACTCACCATCATACATATCTCATTTGGAAGCAGCTAGTGTATTCTCTCTTTAAGATATGCTCATTTTCAACTTCTATGAAAGGTAGAGTGGCAAAGCTTGAAAACGTCATGTATGTTTTTCACAAGCTCTGAATGCGGTTTCTGGCAAATGGGTATACCCCTGATAGATTATCGGCCCACCATCAAACCTTTTCCTTTTGGATGAAATTTGAGTGTTGACTTTCAAGAAATGCACAGTTCGAAAAACTTTGTTTCTGAATGCGGGAAAAGTTAAAGGTTTTATAAAGCCTATATCTAAAGCTCCTAAAGGAGCAGATGGCTACCTTTTGAATATAGGATATGGAACCACTCACCATCATACATATTTCATTTGGAAGAAGCTAGTGCATTCTCTCTTCAAGATATGCTCATTTTCAACTTCTATGAAACTTAGAGTGCCAAAGCTTGAAATCGTCATGTATGTATTTCACAAGCTCTGAATCAGGTTTCTGGCAAATGGGCATACCCCTGATAGATTATCGGCCCATCATCAAACCTTTTCCTTTTGGATGAAATTTGAGTGTTGACTTTCAAGAAATGCACAGTTCTAAAAAAAAAATTTCTGAATACGGGAAAAGTTAAAGGTTTTATAACGCCTATATCTAAAGCTCCTGAAGAAGCAGATGGCTACCTTTTGATTATATAATATGGAACCACTCACCATCATACATATTTCATTTGGAAGAAGCTAGTGTATTCTCTATTCAAGATATGCTTATTTTCAACTTCTATGAAAGGTAGAGTGGCAAAGCTTGAAATCGTCATGTATGTTTTTCACAAGCTCTGAATGCGGTTTCTGGCAAATGGGTATACCCCTGATAGATTATCGGCCCACCATCAAACCTTTTCCTTTTGGATGAAATTTGAGTGTTGACTTTCAAGAAATGCACTGTTCGAAAAACTTTGTTTCTGAATGCGGGAAAAGTTAAAGGTTTTATAAAGCCTATATCTACAGTTCCTAAAGGAGCAGATGGCTACCTTTTGAATATATGATATGGAACCACTCACCATCATACATATCTCATTTGGAAGCAGCTAGTGTATTCTCTCTTTAAGATATGCTCATTTTCAACTTCTATGAAAGCTAGAGTGCCAAAGCTTGAAATCGTCATGTATGTTTTTCACAAGCTCTGAATGCGGTTTCTGGCAAATGGGTATACCCCTGATAGATTATCGGCCCACCATCAAACCTTTTCCTTTTGGATGAAATTTGAGTGTTGACTTTCAAGAAATGCACAGTTCGAAAAACTTTGTTTCTGAATGCGGGAAAAGTTAAAGGTTTTATAAAGCCTATATCTAAAGCTCCTAAAGGAGCAGATGGCGACCTTTTGAATATATGATATGGAACCACTCACCATCGTACATATTTCATTTGGAAAAAGCTAGTGTATTCTCTCTTCAAGATATGCTCATTTTCAACTTCTATGAAACTTAGAGTGCCAAAGCTTGAAATCGTCATGTATGTATTTCACAAGCTCTGAATCAGGTTTCTGGCAAATGGGCATACCCCTGATAGATTATCGGCCCACCATCAAACCTTTTCCTTTTGGATGAAATTTGAGTGTTGACTTTCAAGAAATGCACAGTTCGAAAAACTTTGTTTCTGAATACGGGAAATGTTAAAGCTTTTATGAAGCCTATATCTAAAGCTCCTAAAGGAGCAGATGGCTACCTTTTGAATATATGATATGGAACCACTCACCATCATACATATTTCATTTGGAAGAAGCTAGTGTATTCTCTATTCAAGATATGCTCATTTTCAACTTCTATGAAAGCTAGAGTGCCAAAGCTTGAAATCGTCATGTATGTATTTCACAAGCTCTGAATGCGGTTTCTGGCAAATGGGCATACCCCTGATAGATTATCGGCCCACCATCAAACCTTTTCCTTTTGGATGAAATTTGAGTGTTGACTTTCAAGAAATGCACAGTTCCAAAAAAATTGTTTCTGAATACGGGAAAAGTTAAAGGTTTTATAAAGCCTATATCTAAAGCTCCTAAAGGAGCAGATGGCTACCTTTTGAATATATGATATGGAACCACTCACCATCATACATATCTCATTTGGAAGCAGCTAGTGTATTCTCTCTTCAAGATATGCTCATTTTCTACTTCTATGAAACAGAGTGCCAAAGCTTGAAATCGTCATGTATGTTTTTCACAAGCTCTGAATGCGGTTTCTGGCAAATGGGTATACCCCTGATAGATTATCAACCCACCATCAAACCTTTTCCTTTTGGATGTAATTTGTATGTTGACTTTCAAGAAATGCACAGTTCGAAAAACTTTGTTTCTGAATGCGGTTAAAATTAAAGGTTTTATAAAGCCTATATCTAAAGCTCCTAAAGGAGCAGATGGCTACCTTTTGAATATATGATATGGAACCACTCACCATCATACATATTTCATTTGGAAAAAGCTAGTGTATTCTCTCTTCAAGATATGCTCATTTTCAACTTCTATGAAACTTAGAGTGCCAAAGCTTGAAATCGTCATGTATGTATTTCACAAGCTCTGAATCAGGTTTCTGGCAAATGGGCATACCCCTGATAGATTATCGGCCCATCATCAAACCTTTTCCTTTTGGATGTAATTTGTATGTTGACTTTCAAGAAATGCACAGTTCGAAAAACTTTGTTTCTGAATGCGGTTAAAGTTAAAGGTTTTATAAAGCCTATATCTAAAGCTCCTAAAGGAGCAGATGGCTACCTTTTGAATATATCATATGGAACCACTCACCATCATACATATTTCATTTGGAAGCAGCTAGTGTATTCTCTCTTCAAGATATGCTCATTTTCAACTTCTACGAAACTTAGAGTGCCAAAGCTTGAAATCGTCATGTATGTATTTCACAAGCTCTGAATGCGGTTTCTGGCAAATGGGCATACCCCTGATAGATTATCGGCCCACCATCAAACCTTTTCCTTTTGGATGAAATTTGAGTGTTGACTTTCAAGAAATGCACAGTTCGAAAAACTTTGTTTCTGAATACGGGAAATGTTAAAGGTTTTATGAAGCCTATATCTAAAGCTCCTAAAGGATCAGATGGCTACCTTTTGAATATATGATATGGAACCACTCACCATCATACATATTTCATTTGGAAGAAGCTAGTGTATTCTCTATTCAAGATATGCTCATTTTCGACTTCTATGAAAGCTAGAGTGCCAAAGCTTGAAATCGTCATGTATGTATTTCACAAGCTCTGAATGCGGTTTCTGGCAAATGGGCATACCCCTGATAGATTATCGGCCCACCATCAAACCTTTTCCTTTTGGATGAAATTTGAGTGTTGACTTTCAAGAAATGCACAGTTCCAAAAAAATTGTTTCTGAATACGGGAAAAGTTAAAGGTTTTATAAAGCCTATATCTAAAGCTCCTAAAGGAGCAGATGGCTACCTTTTGAATATATGATATGGAACCACTCACCATCATACATATCTCATTTGGAAGCAGCTAGTGTATTCTCTCTTCAAGATATGCTCATTTTCTACTTCTATGAAACAGAGTGCCAAAGCTTGAAATCGTCATGTATGTATTTCACAAGCTCTGAATGCGGTTTTTGGCAAATGGTCATCCCCCTGATCGATGATCGGCCCACCATCAAACCTTTTCCTTTTGGATGAAATTTGAGTGTTGACTTTCAAGAAATGCACAGTTCGAAAAACTTTGTTTCTGAATGCGGGAAAAGTTAAAGGTTTTATAAAGCCTATATCTAAAGCTCCTAAAGGAGCAGATGGCTACCTTTTGAATATATGATTGGGAACCACTCACCATCATACATATCTCATTTGGAAGAAGCTAGTGTATTCTCTCTTCAAGATATGCTCATTTTCAACTTCTATGAAAGGTAGAGTGGCAAAGCTTGAAATCGTCATGTATGTTTTTCACAAGCTCTGAATGCGGTTTCTGGCAAATGGGTATACCCCTGATAGATTATCGGCCCATCATCAAACCTTTTCCTTTTGGATGAAATTTGAGTGTTGACTTTCAAGAAATGCACAGTTCGAAAAAAAAATTTTCTGAATACGGGAAAAGTTAAAGGTTTTATAAAGCCTATATCTACAGCTCCTAAAGGATCAGATGGCTACCTTTTGAATATATGATATGGAACCACTCACCATCATACATATTTCATTTGGAAGAAGCTAGTGTATTCTCTATTCAAGATATGCTCATTTTCAACTTCTATGAAAGCTAGAGTGCCAAAGCTTGAAATCGTCATGTATGTATTTCACAAGCTCTGAATGCGGTTTCTGGCAAATGGGCATACCCCTGATAGATTATCGGCCCACCATCAAACCTTTTCCTTTTGGATGAAATTTGAGTGTTGACTTTCAAGAAATGCACAGTTCCAAAAAAATTGTTTCTGAATACGGGAAAAGTTAAAGGTTTTATAAAGCCTATATCTAAAGCTCCTAAAGGAGCAGATGGCTACCTTTTGAATATATGATATGGAACCACTCACCATCATACATATCTCATTTGGAAGAAGCTAGTGTATTCTCTCTTCAAGATATGCTCATTTTCAACTTCTATGAAAGGTAGAGTGGCAAAGCTTGAAATCGTCATGTATGTTTTTCACAAGCTCTGAATGCGGTTTCTGGCAAATGGGTATACCCCTGATAGATTATCGGCCCACCATCAAACCTTTTCCTTTTGGATGTAATTTGTATGTTGACTTTCAAGAAATGCACAGTTCGAAAAACTTTGTTTCTGAATGCGGTTAAAGTTAAAGGTTTTATAAAGCCTATTTCTAAAGCTCCTAAAGGAGCAGATGGCTACCTTTTGAATATATGATATGGAACCACTCACCATCATACATATTTCATTTGGAAAAAGCTAGTGTATCTCTCTTCAAGATATGCTCATTTTCAACTTCTATGAAACTTAGAGTGCCAAAGCTTGAAATCGTCATGTATGTATTTCACAAGCTCTGAATCAGGTTTCTGGCAAATGGGCATACCCTTGATAGATTATCGGCCCATCATCAAACCTTTTCCTTTTGGATGAAATTTGAGTGTTGACTTTCAAGAAATGCACAGTTCGAAAAAAAAATTTTCTGAATACGGGAAAAGTTAAAGGTTTTATAAAGCCTATATCTACAGCTCCTAAAGGATCAGATGGCTACCTTTTGAATATATGATATGGAACCACTCACCATCATACATATTTCATTTGGAAGAAGCTAGTGTATTCTCTATTCAAGATATGCTCATTTTCAACTTCTATGAAAGCTAGAGTGCCAAAGCTTGAAATCGTCATGTATGTATTTCACAAGCTCTGAATGCGGTTTCTGGCAAATGGGCATACCCCTGATAGATTATCGGCCCACCATCAAACCTTTTCCTTTTGGATGAAATTTGAGTGTTGACTTTCAAGAAATGCACAGTTCCAAAAAAATTGTTTCTGAATACGGGAAAAGTTAAAGGTTTTATAAAGCCTATATCTAAAGCTCCTAAAGGAGCAGATGGCTACCTTTTGAATATATGATATGGAACCACTCACCATCATACATATCTCATTTGGAAGCAGCTAGTGTATTCTCTCTTCAAGATATGCTCATTTTCTACTTCTATGAAACAGAGTGCCAAAGCTTGAAATCGTCATGTATGTATTTCACAAGCTCTGAATGCGGTTTTTGGCAAATGGGCATCCCCCTGATCGATGATCGGCCCACCATCAAACCTTTTCCTTTTGGATGAAATTTGAGTGTTGACTTTCAAGAAATGCACAGTTCGAAAAACTTTGTTTCTGAATGCGGGAAAAGTTAAAGGTTTTATAAAGCCTATATCTAAAGCTCCTAAAGGAGCAGATGGCTACCTTTTGAATATATCATATGGAACCACTCACCATCATACATATCTCATTTGGAAGAAGCTAGTGTATTCTCTATTCAAGATATGCTCATTTTCAACTTCTACGAAACTTAGAGTGCCAAAGCTTGAAATCGTCATGTATGTATTTCACAAGCTCTGAATGCGGTTTTTGGCAAATGGTCATCCCCCTGATCGATGATCGGCCCACCATCAAACCTTTTCCTTTTGGATGAAATTTGAGTGTTGACTTTCAAGAAATGCACAGTTCGAAAAACTTTGTTTCTGAATGCGGGAAAAGTTAAAGGTTTTATAAAGCCTATATCTAAAGCTCCTAAAGGAGCAGATGGCTACCTTTTGAATATATGATATGGAACCACTCACCATCATACATATCTCATTTGGAAGAAGCTAGTGTATTCTCTCTTCAAGATATGCTCATTTTCAACTTCTATGAAAGGTAGAGTGGCAAAGCTTGAAATCGTCATGTATGTTTTTCACAAGCTCTGAATGCGGTTTCTGGCAAATGGGTATACCCCTGATAGATTATCGGCCCACCATCAAACCTTTTCCTTTTGGATGTAATTTGTATGTTGACTTTCAAGAAATGCACAGTTCGAAAAACTTTGTTTCTGAATGCGGTTAAAGTTAAAGGTTTTATAAAGCCTATTTCTAAAGCTCCTAAAGGAGCAGATGGCTACCTTTTGAATATATGATATGGAACCACTCACCATCATACATATTTCATTTGGAAAAAGCTAGTGTATCTCTCTTCAAGATATGCTCATTTTCAACTTCTATGAAACTTAGAGTGCCAAAGCTTGAAATCGTCATGTATGTATTTCACAAGCTCTGAATCAGGTTTCTGGCAAATGGGCATACCCTTGATAGATTATCGGCCCCTCATCAAACCTTTTCCTTTTGGATGAAATTTGAGTGTTGACTTTCAAGAAATGCACAGTTCGAAAAAAAAATTTTCTTAATACGGGAAAAGTTAAAGGTTTTATAAAGCCTATATCTACAGCTCCTAAAGGATCAGATGGCTACCTTTTGAATATATGATATGGAACCACTCACCATCATACATATTTCATTTGGAAGAAGCTAGTGTATTCTCTATTCAAGATATGCTCATTTTCAACTTCTATGAAAGCTAGAGTGCCAAAGCTTGAAATCGTCATGTATGTATTTCACAAGCTCTGAATGCGGTTTCTGGCAAATGGGCATACCCCTGATAGATTATCGGCCCACCATCAAACCTTTTCCTTTTGGATGAAATTTGAGTGTTGACTTTCAAGAAATGCACAGTTCCAAAAAAATTGTTTCTGAATACGGGAAAAGTTAAAGGTTTTATAAAGCCTATATCTAAAGCTCCTAAAGGAGCAGATGGCTACCTTTTGAATATATGATATGGAACCACTCACCATCATACATATTTCATTTGGAAAAAGCTAGTGTATTCTCTCTTCAAGCTATGCTCATTTTCAACTTCTATGAAACTTAGAGTGCCAAAGCTTGAAATCGTCATGTATGTATTTCACAAGCTCTGAATCAGGTTTCTGGCAAATGGGCATACCCTTGATAGATTATCGGCCCATCATCAAACCTTTTCCTTTTGGATGAAATTTGAGTGTTGACTTTCAAGAAATGCACAGTTCCAAAAAAAAAATTTCTGAATACGGGAAAAGTTAAAGGTTTTATAAAGCCTATATCTAAAGCTCCTAAAGAAGCAGATGGCTACCTTTTGAATATATAATATGGAACCACTCACCATCATACATATCTCATTTGGAAGCAGCTAGTGTATTCTCTCTTCAAGATATGCTCATTTTCAACTTCTATGAAAGGTAGAGTGCCAAAGCTTGAAATCGTCATGTATGTATTTCACAAGCTCTGAATCAGGTTTCTGGCAAATGGGCATACCCTTGATAGATTATCGGCCCATCATCAAACCTTTTCCTTTTGGATGTAATTTGTATGTTGACTTTCAAGAAATGCACAGTTCGAAAAACTTTGTTTCTGAATGCGGTTAAAGTTAAAGGTTTTATAAAGCCTATATCTAAAGCTCCTAAAGGAGCAGATGGCTACCTTTTGAATATATCATATGGAACCACTCACCATCATACATATTTCATTTGGAAGCAGCTAGTGTATTCTCTCTTCAAGATATGCTCATTTTCAACTTCTACGAAACTTAGAGTGCCAAAGCTTGAAATCGTCATGTATGTATTTCACAAGCTCTGAATGCGGTTTCTGGCAAATGGGCATACCCCTGATAGATTATCGGCCCACCATCAAACCTTTTCCTTTTGGATGAAATTTGAGTGTTGACTTTCAAGAAATGCACAGTTCGAAAAACTTTGTTTCTGAATACTGGAAATGTTAAAGGTTTTATGAAGCCTATATCTAAAGCTCCTAAAGGAGCAGATGGCTACCTTTTGAATATATGATATGGAACCACTCACCATCATACATATCTCATTTGGAAGCAGCTAGTGTATTCTCTCTTCAAGATATGCTCATTTTCTACTTCTATAAAACAGAGTGCCAAAGCTTGAAATCGTCATGTATGTATTTCACAAGCTCTGAATGCGGTTTTTGGCAAATGGGCATCCCCCTGATCGATGATCGGCCCACCATCAAACCTTTTCCTTTTGGATGAAATTTGAGTGTTGACTTTCAAGAAATGCACAGTTCGAAAAACTTTGTTTCTGAATGCGGGAAAAGTTAAAGGTTTTATAAAGCCTATATCTAAAGCTCCTAAAGGAGCAGATGGCTACCTTTTGAATATATGATATGGAACCACTCACCATCATACATATCTCATTTGGAAGAAGCTAGTGTATTCTCTCTTCAAGATATGCTCATTTTCAACTTCTATGAAAGGTAGAGTGGCAAAGCTTGAAATCGTCATGTATGTTTTTCACAAGCTCTGAATGCGGTTTCTGGCAAATGGGTATACCCCTGATAGATTATCGGCCCACCATCAAACCTTTTCCTTTTGGATGTAATTTGTATGTTGACTTTCAAGAAATGCACAGTTCGAAAAACTTTGTTTCTGAATGCGGTTAAAGTTAAAGGTTTTATAAAGCCTATATCTAAAGCTCCTAAAGGAGCAGATGGCTACCTTTTGAATATATGATATGGAACCACTCACCATCATACATATTTCATTTGGAAAAAGCTAGTGTATCTCTCTTCAAGATATGCTCATTTTCAACTTCTATGAAACTTAGAGTGCCAAAGCTTGAAATCGTCATGTATGTATTTCACAAGCTCTGAATCAGGTTTCTGGCAAATGGGCATACCCTTGATAGATTATCGGCCCATCATCAAACCTTTTCCTTTTGGATGAAATTTGAGTGTTGACTTTCAAGAAATGCACAGTTCGAAAAAAAATTTTTCTGAATACGGGAAAAGTTAAAGGTTTTATAAAGCCTATATCTACAGCTCCTAAAGGATCAGATGGCTACCTTTTGAATATATGATATGGAACCACTCACCATCATACATATTTCATTTGGAAGAAGCTAGTGTATTCTCTATTCAAGATATGCTCATTTTCAACTTCTATGAAAGCTAGAGTGCCAAAGCTTGAAATCGTCATGTATGTATTTCACAAGCTCTGAATGCGGTTTCTGGCAAATGGGCATACCCCTGATAGATTATCGGCCCACCATCAAACCTTTTCCTTTTGGATGAAATTTGAGTGTTGACTTTCAAGAAATGCACAGTTCGAAAAACTTTGTTTCTGAATGCGGGAAAAGTTAAAGGTTTTATAAAGCCTATATCTAAAGCTCCTAAAGGAGCAGATGGCTACCTTTTGAATATATGATATGGAACCACTCACCATCATACATATTTCATTTGGAAAAAGCTAGTGTATTCTCTCTTCAAGCTATGCTCATTTTCAACTTCTATGAAACTTAGAGTGCCAAAGCTTGAAATCGTCATGTATGTATTTCACAAGCTCTGAATGCCGTTTTTGGCAAATGGGCATCCCCCTGATCGATGATCGGCCCACCATCAAACCTTTTCCTTTTGGATGAAATTTGAGTGTTGACTTTCAAGAAATGCACAGTTCGAAAAACTTTGTTTCTGAATGCGGGAAAAGTTAAAGGTTTTATAAAGCCTATATCTAAAGCTCCTAAAGGAGCAGATGGCTACCTTTTGAATATATGATATGGAACCACTCACCATCATACATATCTCATTTGGAAGAAGTTAGTGTATTCTCTCTTCAAGATATGCTCATTTTCAACTTCTATGAAAGGTAGAGTGGCAAAGCTTGAAATCGTCATGTATGTTTTTCACAAGCTCTGAATGCGGTTTCTGGCAAATGGGTATACCCCTGATAGATTATCGGCCCACCATCAAACCTTTTCCTTTTGGATGTAATTTGTATGTTGACTTTCAAGAAATGCACAGTTCGAAAAACTTTGTTTCTGAATGCGGGAAAAGTTAAAGGTTTTATAAAGCCTATATCTAAAGCTCCTAAAGGAGCAGATGGCTACCTTTTGAATATATGATATGGAACCACTCACCATCATACATATTTCATTTGGAAAAAGCTAGTGTATTCTCTCTTCAAGCTATGCTCATTTTCAACTTCTATGAAACTTAGAGTGCCAAAGCTTGAAATCGTCATGTATGTATTTCACAAGCTCTGAATCAGGTTTCTGGCAAATGGGCATACCCTTGATAGATTATCGGCCCATCATCAAACCTTTTCCTTTTGGATGAAATTTGAGTGTTGACTTTCACGAAATGCACAGTTCGAAAAAAAAAATTTCTGAATACGGGAAAAGTTAAAGGTTTTATAAAGCCTATATCTAAAGCTCCTAAAGAAGCAGATGGCTACCTTTTGAATATATAATATGGAACCACTCACCATCATACATATCTCATTTGGAAGCAGCTAGTGTATTCTCTCTTCAAGATATGCTCATTTTCAACTTCTATGAAAGGTAGAGTGGCAAAGCTTGAAATCGTCATGTATGTTTTTCACAAGCTCTGAATGCGGTTTCTGGCAAATGGGTATACCCCTGATAGATTATCGGCGCACCATCAAACCTTTTCCTTTTGGATGTAATTTGTATGTTGACTTTCAAGAAATGCACAGTTCGAAAAACTTTGTTTCTGAATGCGGTTAAAGTTAAAGGTTTTATAAAGCCTATATCTAAAGCTCCTAAAAAAGCAGATGGCTACCTTTTGAATATATCATATGGAACCACTCACCATCATACATATTTCATTTGGAAAAAGCTAGTGTATTCTCTCTTCAAGATATGCTCATTTTCAACTTCTATGAAAGGTAGAGTGGCAAAGCTTGAAATCGTCATGTATGTTTTTCACAAGCTCTGAATGCGGTTGCTGGCAAATGGGTATACCCCTGATAGATTATCGGCCCACCATCAAACCTTTTCCTTTTGGATGTAATTTGTATGTTGACTTTCAAGAAATGCACAGTTCGAAAAACTTTGTTTCTGAATACGGGAAATGTTAAAGGTTTATGAAGCCTATATCTAAAGCTCCTAAAGGAGCAGATGGCTACCTTTTTAATATATGATATGGAACCACTCACCATCATACATATCTCATTTGGAAGAAGCTAGTGTATTCTCTCTTCAAGATATGCTCATTTTCAACTTCTATGAAAGGTAGAGTGGCAAAGCTTGAAATCGTCATGTATGTATTTCACAAGCTCTGAATCAGGTTTCTGGCAAATGGGCATACCCTTGATAGATTATCGGCCCATCATCAAACCTTTTCCTTTTGGATGAAATTTGAGTGTTGACTTTCACGAAATGCACAGTTCGAAAAAAAAAATTTCTGAATACGGGAAAAGTTAAAGGTTTTATAAAGCCTATATCTAAAGCTCCTAAAGAAGCAGATGGCTACCTTTTGAATATATAATATGGAACCACTCACCATCATACATATCTCATTTGGAAGCAGCTAGTGTATTCTCTCTTCAAGATATGCTCATTTTCAACTTCTATGAAAGGTAGAGTGGCAAAGCTTGAAATCGTCATGTATGTTTTTCACAAGCTCTGAATGCGGTTTCTGGCAAATGGGTATACCCCTGATAGATTATCGGCGCACCATCAAACCTTTTCCTTTTGGATATAATTTGTATGTTGACTTTCAAGAAATGCACAGTTCGAAAAACTTTGTTTCTGAATGCGGTTAAAGTTAAAGGTTTTATAAAGCCTATATCTAAAGCTCCTAAAAAAGCAGATGGCTACCTTTTGAATATATCATATGGAACCACTCACCATCATACATATTTCATTTGGAAAAAGCTAGTGTATTCTCTCTTCAAGATATGCTCATTTTCAACTTCTATGAAAGGTAGAGTGGCAAAGCTTGAAATCGTCATGTATGTTTTTCACAAGCTCTGAATGCGGTTGCTGGCAAATGGGTATACCCCTGATAGATTATCGGCCCACCATCAAACCTTTTCCTTTTGGATGTAATTTGTATGTTGACTTTCAAGAAATGCACAGTTCGAAAAACTTTGTTTCTGAATACGGGAAATGTTAAAGGTTTATGAAGCCTATATCTAAAGCTCCTAAAGGAGCAGATGGCTACCTTTTTAATATATGATATGGAACCACTCACCATCATACATATCTCATTTGGAAGAAGCTAGTGTATTCTCTCTTCAAGATATGCTCATTTTCAACTTCTATGAAAGGTAGAGTGGCAAAGCTTGAAATCGTCATGTATGTATTTCACAAGCTCTGAATCAGGTTTCTGGCAAATGGGCATACCCTTGATAGATTATCGGCCCATCATCAAACCTTTTCCTTTTGGATGAAATTTGAGTGTTGACTTTCACGAAATGCACAGTTCGAAAAAAAAAATTTCTGAATACGGGAAAAGTTAAAGGTTTTATAAAGCCTATATCTAAAGCTCCTAAAGAAGCAGATGGCTACCTTTTGAATATATAATATGGAACCACTCACCATCATACATATCTCATTTGGAAGCAGCTAGTGTATTCTCTCTTCAAGATATGCTCATTTTCAACTTCTATGAAAGGTAGAGTGGCAAAGCTTGAAATCGTCATGTATGTTTTTCACAAGCTCTGAATGCGGTTTCTGGCAAATGGGTATACCCCTGATAGATTATCGGCGCACCATCAAACCTTTTCCTTTTGGATGTAATTTGTATGTTGACTTTCAAGAAATGCACAGTTCGAAAAACTTTGTTTCTGAATGCGGTTAAAGTTAAAGGTTTTATAAAGCCTATATCTAAAGCTCCTAAAAAAGCAGATGGCTACCTTTTGAATATATCATATGGAACCACTCACCATCCTACATATTTCATTTGGAAAAAGCTAGTGTATTCTCTCTTCAAGATATGCTCATTTTCAACTTCTATGAAAGGTAGAGTGGCAAAGCTTGAAATCGTCATGTATGTTTTTCACAAGCTCTGAATGCGGTTGCTGGCAAATGGGTATACCCCTGATAGATTATCGGCCCACCATCAAACCTTTTCCTTTTGGATGTAATTTGTATGTTGACTTTCAAGAAATGCACAGTTCGAAAAACTTTGTTTCTGAATACGGGAAATGTTAAAGGTTTATGAAGCCTATATCTAAAGCTCCTAAAGGAGCAGATGGCTACCTTTTTAATATATGATATGGAACCACTCACCATCATACATATCTCATTTGGAAGAAGCTAGTGTATTCTCTCTTCAAGATATGCTCATTTTCAACTTCTATGAAAGGTAGAGTGGCAAAGCTTGAAATCGTCATGTATGTATTTCACAAGCTCTGAATCAGGTTTCTGGCAAATGGGCATACCCTTGATAGATTATCGGCCCATCATCAAACCTTTTCCTTTTGGATGAAATTTGAGTGTTGACTTTCAAGAAATGCACAGTTCGAAAAACTTTGTTTCTGAATGCGGGAAAAGTTAAAAGTTTTATAAAGCCTATATATAAAGCTCCTAAAGGAGCAGATGGCTACCTTTTGAATATATGATATGGAACCACTCACCATCATACATATCTCATTTGGAAGCAGCTAGTTTATTCTCTCTTCAAGATATGCTCATTTTCTACTTCTATGAAACAGAGTGCCAAAGCTTGAAATCGTCATGTATGTATTTCACAAGCTCTGAATGCGGTTTTTGGCAAATGGGCATCCCCCTGATCGATGATCGGCCCACCATCAAACCTTTTCCTTTTGGATGAAATTTGAGTGTTGACTTTCAAGAAATGCACAGTTCGAAAAACTTTGTTTCTGAATGCGGGAAAAGTTAAAAGTTTTATAAAGCCTATATCTAAAGCTCCTAAAGGAGCAGATGGCTACCTTTTGAATATATGATATGGAACCACTCACCATCATACATATCTCATTTGGAAGAAGCTAGTGTATTCTCTCTTCAAGATATGCTCATTTTCTACTTCTATGAAACAGAGTGCCAAAGCTTGAAATCGTCATGTATGTTTTTCACAAGCTCTGAATGCGGTTTCTGGCAAATGGGTATACCCCTGATAGATTATCAACCCACCATCAAACCTTTTCCTTTTGGATGTAATTTGTATGTTGACTTTCAAGAAATGCACAGTTCGAAAAACTTTGTTTCTGAATGCGGTTAAAATTAAAGGTTTTATAAAGCCTATATCTAAAGCTCCTAAAGGAGCAGATGGCTACCTTTTGAATATATGATATGGAACCACTCACCATCATACATATTTCATTTGGAAAAAGCTAGTGTATTCTCTCTTCAAGATATGCTCATTTTCTACTTCTATGAAACAGAGTGCCAAAGCTTGAAATCGTCATGTATGTATTTCACAAGCTCTGAATGCGGTTTTTGGCAAATGGGCATCCCCCTGATCGATGATCGGCCCACCATCAAACCTTTTCCTTTTGGATGAAATTTGAGTGTTGACTTTCAAGAAATGCACAGTTCGAAAAACTTTGTTTCTGAATGAGGGAAAAGTTAAAGGTTTTATAAAGCCTATATCTACAGCTCCTAAAGGAGCAGATGGCTACCTTTTGAATATATGATATGGAACCACTCACCATCATACATATCTCATTTGGAAGCAGCTAGTGTATTCTCTCTTTAAGATATGCTCATTTTCAACTTCTATGAAAGCTAGAGTGCCAAAGCTTGAAATCGTCATGTATGTTTTTCACAAGCTCTGAATGCGGTTTCTGGCAAATGGGTATACCCCTGATAGATTATCGGCCCACCATCAAACCTTTTCCTTTTGGATGAAATTTGAGTGTTGACTTTCAAGAAATGCACAGTTCGAAAAACTTTTTTTCTGAATGCGGGAAAAGTTAAAGGTTTTATAAAGCCTATATCTAAAGCTCCTAAAGGAGCAGATGGCTACCTTTTGAATATATGATATGGAACCACTCACCATCATACATATTTCATTTGGAAGAAGCTAGTGCATTCTCTCTTCAAGATATGCTCATTTTCAACTTCTATGAAACTTAGAGTGCCAAAGCTTGAAATCGTCATGTATGTATTTCACAAGCTCTGAATCAGGTTTCTGGCAAATGGGCATACCCTTGATAGATTATCGGCCCCTCATCAAACCTTTTCCTTTTGGATGAAATTTGAGTGTTGACTTTCAAGAAATGCACAGTTCGAAAAAAAAATTTTCTTAATACGGGAAAAGTTAAAGGTTTTATAAAGCCTATATCTACAGCTCCTAAAGGATCAGATGGCTACCTTTTGAATATATGATATGGAACCACTCACCATCATACATATTTCATTTGGAAGAAGCTAGTGTATTCTCTATTCAAGATATGCTCATTTTCAACTTCTATGAAAGGTAGAGTGGCAAAGCTTGAAATCGTCATGTATGTTTTTCACAAGCTCTGAATGCGGTTTCTGGCAAATGGGTATACCCCTGATAGATTATCGGCCCACCATCAAACCTTTTCCTTTTGGATGTAATTTGTATGTTGACTTTCAAGAAATGCACAGTTCGAAAAACTTTGTTTCTGAATGCGGGAAAAGTTAAAGGTTTTATAAAGCCTATATCTAAAGCTCCTAAAGGAGCAGATGGCGACCTTTTGAATATATGATATGGAACCACTCACCATCGTACATATTTCATTTGGAAAAAGCTAGTGTATTCTCTCTTCAAGATATGCTCATTTTCAACTTCTATGAAACTTAGAGTGCCAAAGCTTGAAATCGTCATGTATGTATTTCACAAGCTCTGAATCAGGTTTCTGGCAAATGGGCATACCCCTGATAGATTATCGGCCCACCATCAAACCTTTTCCTTTTGGATGAAATTTGAGTGTTGACTTTCAAGAAATGCACAGTTCGAAAAACTTTGTTTCTGAATACGGGAAATGTTAAAGCTTTTATGAAGCCTATATCTAAAGCTCCTAAAGGAGCAGATGGCTACCTTTTGAATATATGATATGGAACCACTCACCATCATACATATTTCATTTGGAAGAAGCTAGTGTATTCTCTATTCAAGATATGCTCATTTTCAACTTCTATGAAAGCTAGAGTGCCAAAGCTTGAAATCGTCATGTATGTATTTCACAAGCTCTGAATGCGGTTTCTGGCAAATGGGCATACCCCTGATAGATTATCGGCCCACCATCAAACCTTTTCCTTTTGGATGAAATTTGAGTGTTGACTTTCAAGAAATGCACAGTTCCAAAAAAATTGTTTCTGAATACGGGAAAAGTTAAAGGTTTTATAAAGCCTATATCTAAAGCTCCTAAAGGAGCAGATGGCTACCTTTTGAATATATGATATGGAACCACTCACCATCATACATATCTCATTTGGAAGCAGCTAGTGTATTCTCTCTTCAAGATATGCTCATTTTCTACTTCTATGAAACAGAGTGCCAAAGCTTGAAATCGTCATGTATGTTTTTCACAAGCTCTGAATGCGGTTTCTGGCAAATAGGTATACCCCTGATAGATTATCAACCCACCATCAAACCTTTTCCTTTTGGATGTAATTTGTATGTTGACTTTCAAGAAATGCACAGTTCGAAAAACTTTGTTTCTGAATGCGGTTAAAATTAATGGTTTTATAAAGCCTATATCTAAAGCTCCTAAAGGAGCAGATGGCTACCTTTTGAATATATGATATGGAACCACTCACCATCATACATATTTCATTTGGAAAAAGCTAGTGTATTCTCTCTTCAAGATATGCTCATTTTCAACTTCTATGAAACTTAGAGTGCCAAAGCTTGAAATCGTCATGTATGTATTTCACAAGCTCTGAATCAGGTTTCTGGCAAATGGGCATACCCCTGATAGATTATCGGCCCATCATCAAACCTTTTCCTTTTGGATGTAATTTGTATGTTGACTTTCAAGAAATGCACAGTTCGAAAAACTTTGTTTCTGAATGTGGTTAAAGTTAAAGGTTTTATAAAGCCTATATCTAAAGCTCCTAAAGGAGCAGATGGCTACCTTTTGAATATATCATATGGAACCACTCACCATCATACATATTTCATTTGGAAGCAGCTAGTGTATTCTCTCTTCAAGATATGCTCATTTTCAACTTCTACGAAACTTAGAGTGCCAAAGCTTGAAATCGTCATGTATGTATTTCACAAGCTCTGAATGCGGTTTCTGGCAAATGGGCATACCCCTGATAGATTATCGGCCCACCATCAAACCTTTTCCTTTTGGATGAAATTTGAGTGTTGACTTTCAAGAAATGCACAGTTCGAAAAACTTTGTTTCTGAATACGGGAAATGTTAAAGGTTTTATGAAGCCTATATCTAAAGCTCCTAAAGGATCAGATGGCTACCTTTTGAATATATGATATGGAACCACTCACCATCATACATATTTCATTTGGAAGAAGCTAGTGTATTCTCTATTCAAGATATGCTCATTTTCAACTTCTATGAAAGCTAGAGTGCCAAAGCTTGAAATCGTCATGTATGTATTTCACAAGCTCTGAATGCGGTTTCTGGCAAATGGGCATACCCCTGATAGATTATCGGCCCACCATCAAACCTTTTCCTTTTGGATGAAATTTGAGTGTTGACTTTCAAGAAATGCACAGTTCCAAAAAAATTGTTTCTGAATACGGGAAAAGTTAAAGGTTTTATAAAGCCTATATCTAAAGCTCCTAAAGGAGCAGATGGCTACCTTTTGAATATATGATATGGAACCACTCACCATCATACATATCTCATTTGGAAGCAGCTAGTGTATTCTCTCTTCAAGATATGCTCATTTTCTACTTCTATGAAACAGAGTGCCAAAGCTTGAAATCGTCATGTATGTATTTCACAAGCTCTGAATGCGGTTTTTGGCAAATGGTCATCCCCCTGATCGATGATCGGCCCACCATCAAACCTTTTCCTTTTGGATGAAATTTGAGTGTTGACTTTCAAGAAATGCACAGTTCGAAAAACTTTGTTTCTGAATGCGGGAAAAGTTAAAGGTTTTATAAAGCCTATATCTAAAGCTCCTAAAGGAGCAGATGGCTACCTTTTGAATATATGATATGGAACCACTCACCATCATACATATCTCATTTGGAAGAAGCTAGTGTATTCTCTCTTCAAGATATGCTCATTTTCAACTTCTATGAAAGGTAGAGTGGCAAAGCTTGAAATCGTCATGTATGTTTTTCACAAGCTCTGAATGCGGTTTCTGGCAAATGGGTATACCCCTGATAGATTATCGGCCCACCATCAAACCTTTTCCTTTTGGATGTAATTTGTATGTTGACTTTCAAGAAATGCACAGTTCGAAAAACTTTGTTTCTGAATGCGGTTAAAGTTAAAGGTTTTATAAAGCCTATTTCTAAAGCTCCTAAAGGAGCAGATGGCTACCTTTTGAATATATGATATGGAACCACTCACCATCATACATATTTCATTTGGAAAAAGCTAGTGTATCTCTCTTCAAGATATGCTCATTTTCAACTTCTATGAAACTTAGAGTGCCAAAGCTTGAAATCGTCATGTATGTATTTCACAAGCTCTGAATCAGGTTTCTGGCAAATGGGCATACCCTTGATAGATTATCGGCCCATCATCAAACCTTTTCCTTTTGGATGAAATTTGAGTGTTGACTTTCAAGAAATGCACAGTTCGAAAAAAAATTTTTCTCAATACGGGAAAAGTTAAAGGTTTTATAAAGCCTATATCTACAGCTCCTATAGGATCAGATGGCTACCTTTTGAATATATGATATGGAACCACTCACCATCATACATATTTCATTTGGAAGAAGCTAGTGTATTCTCTATTCAAGATATGCTCATTTTCAACTTCTATGAAAGCTAGAGTGCCAAAGCTTGAAATCGTCATGTATGTATTTCACAAGCTCTGAATGCGGTTTCTGGCAAATGGGCATACCCCTGATAGATTATCGGCCCACCATCAAACCTTTTCCTTTTGGATGAAATTTGAGTGTTGACTTTCAAGAAATGCACAGTTCCAAAAAAATTGTTTCTGAATACGGGAAAAGTTAAAGGTTTTATAAAGCCTATATCTAAAGCTCCTAAAGGAGCAGATGGCTACCTTTTGAATATATGATATGGAACCACTCACCATCATACATATCTCATTTGGAAGCAGCTAGTGTATTCTCTCTTCAAGATATGCTCATTTTCTACTTCTATGAAACAGAGTGCCAAAGCTTGAAATCGTCATGTATGTATTTCACAAGCTCTGAATGCGGTTTTTGGCAAATGGGCATCCCCCTGATCGATGATCGGCCCACCATCAAACCTTTTCCTTTTGGATGAAATTTGAGTGTTGACTTTCAAGAAATGCACAGTTCGAAAAACTTTGTTTCTGAATGCGGGAAAAGTTAAAGGTTTTATAAAGCCTATATCTAAAGCTCCTAAAGGAGCAGATGGCTACCTTTTGAATATATCATATGGAACCACTCACCATCATACATATCTCATTTGGAAGAAGCTAGTGTATTCTCTATTCAAGATATGCTCATTTTCAACTTCTACGAAACTTAGAGTGCCAAAGCTTGAAATCGTCATGTATGTATTTCACAAGCTCTGAATGCGGTTTTTGGCAAATGGTCATCCCCCTGATCGATGATCGGCCCACCATCAAACCTTTTCCTTTTGGATGAAATTTGAGTGTTGACTTTCAAGAAATGCACAGTTCGAAAAACTTTGTTTCTGAATGCGGGAAAAGTTAAAGGTTTTATAAAGCCTATATCTAAAGCTCCTAAAGGAGCAGATGGCTACCTTTTGAATATATGATATGGAACCACTCACCATCATACATATCTCATTTGGAAGAAGCTAGTGTATTCTCTCTTCAAGATATGCTCATTTTCAACTTCTATGAAAGGTAGAGTGGCAAAGCTTGAAATCGTCATGTATGTTTTTCACAAGCTCTGAATGCGGTTTCTGGCAAATGGGTATACCCCTGATAGATTATCGGCCCACCATCAAACCTTTTCCTTTTGGATGTAATTTGTATGTTGACTTTCAAGAAATGCACAGTTCGAAAAACTTTGTTTCTGAATGCGGTTAAAGTTAAAGGTTTTATAAAGCCTATTTCTAAAGCTCCTAAAGGAGCAGATGGCTACCTTTTGAATATATGATATGGAACCACTCACCATCATACATATTTCATTTGGAAAAAGCTAGTGTATCTCTCTTCAAGATATGCTCATTTTCAACTTCTATGAAACTTAGAGTGCCAAAGCTTGAAATCGTCATGTATGTATTTCACAAGCTCTGAATCAGGTTTCTGGCAAATGGGCATACCCTTGATAGATTATCGGCCCCTCATCAAACCTTTTCCTTTTGGATGAAATTTGAGTGTTGACTTTCAAGAAATGCACAGTTCGAAAAAAAAAATTTCTTAATACGGGAAAAGTTAAAGGTTTTATAAAGCCTATATCTACAGCTCCTAAAGGATCAGATGGCTACCTTTTGAATATATGATATGGAACCACTCACCATCATACATATTTCATTTGGAAGAAGCTAGTGTATTCTCTATTCAAGATATGCTCATTTTCAACTTCTATGAAAGCTAGAGTGCCAAAGCTTGAAATCGTCATGTATGTATTTCACAAGCTCTGAATGCGGTTTCTGGCAAATGGGCATACCCCTGATAGATTATCGGCCCACCATCAAACCTTTTCCTTTTGGATGAAATTTGAGTGTTGACTTTCAAGAAATGCACAGTTCCAAAAAAATTGTTTCTGAATACGGGAAAAGTTAAAGGTTTTATAAAGCCTATATCTAAAGCTCCTAAAGGAGCAGATGGCTACCTTTTGAATATATGATATGGAACCACTCACCATCATACATATCTCATTTGGAAGCAGCTAGTGTATTCTCTCTTCAAGATATGCTCATTTTCTACTTCTATGAAACAGAGTGCCAAAGCTTGAAATCGTCATGTATGTATTTCACAAGCTCTGAATGCGGTTTTTGGCAAATGGGCATCCCCCTGATCGATGATCGGCCCACCATCAAACCTTTTCCTTTTGGATGAAATTTGAGTGTTGACTTTCAAGAAATGCACAGTTCGAAAAACTTTGTTTCTGAATGCGGGAAAAGTTAAAGGTTTTATAAAGCCTATATCTAAAGCTCCTAAAGGAGCAGATGGCTACCTTTTGAATATATGATATGGAACCACTCACCATCATACATATCTCATTTGGAAGAAGCTAGTGTATTCTCTCTTCAAGATATGCTCATTTTCATCTTCTATGAAAGGTAGAGTGGCAAAGCTTGAAATCGTCATGTATGTTTTTCACAAGCTCTGAATGCGGTTTCTGGCAAATGGGTATACCCCTGATAGATTATCGGCCCACCATCAAACCTTTTCCTTTTGGATGTAATTTGTATGTTGACTTTCAAGAAATGCACAGTTCGAAAAACTTTGTTTCTGAATGCGGTTAAAGTTAAAGGTTTTATAAAGCCTATATCTAAAGCTCCTAAAGGAGCAGATGGCTACCTTTTGAATATATGATATGGAACCACTCACCATCATACATATTTCATTTGGAAAAAGCTAGTGTATTCTCTCTTCAAGCTATGCTCATTTTCAACTTCTATGAAACTTAGAGTGCCAAAGCTTGAAATCGTCATGTATGTATTTCACAAGCTCTGAATCAGGTTTCTGGCAAATGGGCATACCCTTGATAGATTATCGGCCCATCATCAAACCTTTTCCTTTTGGATGAAATTTGAGTGTTGACTTTCAAGAAATGCACAGTTCCAAAAAAAAAATTTCTGAATACGGGAAAAGTTAAAGGTTTTATAAAGCCTATATCTAAAGCTCCTAAAGAAGCAGATGGCTACCTTTTGAATATATAATATGGAACCACTCACCATCATACATATCTCATTTGGAAGCAGCTAGTGTATTCTCTCTTCAAGATATGCTCATTTTCAACTTCTATGAAAGGTAGAGTGCCAAAGCTTGAAATCGTCATGTATGTATTTCACAAGCTCTGAATCAGGTTTCTGGCAAATGGGCATACCCTTGATAGATTATCGGCCCATCATCAAACCTTTTCCTTTTGGATGTAATTTGTATGTTGACTTTCAAGAAATGCACAGTTCGAAAAACTTTGTTTCTGAATGCGGTTAAAGTTAAAGGTTTTATAAAGCCTATATCTAAAGCTCCTAAAGGAGCAGATGGCTACCTTTTGAATATATCATATGGAACCACTCACCATCATACATATTTCATTTGGAAGCAGCTAGTGTATTCTCTCTTCAAGATATGCTCATTTTCAACTTCTACGAAACTTAGAGTGCCAAAGCTTGAAATCGTCATGTATGTATTTCACAAGCTCTGAATGCGGTTTCTGGCAAATGGGCATACCCCTGATAGATTTTCGGCCCACCATCAAACCTTTTCCTTTTGGATGAAATTTGAGTGTTGACTTTCAAGAAATGCACAGTTCGAAAAACTTTGTTTCTGAATACGGGAAATGTTAAAGGTTTTATGAAGCCTATATCTAAAGCTCCTAAAGGAGCAGATGGCTACCTTTTGAATATATGATATGGAACCACTCACCATCATACATATTTCATTTGGAAGAAGCTAGTGTATTCTCTATTCAAGATATGCTCATTTTCAACTTCTATGAAAGCTAGAGTGCCAAAGCTTGAAATCGTCATGTATGTATTTCACAAGCTCTGAATGCGGTTTCTGGCAAATGGGCATACCCTTGATAGATTATCGGCCCACCATCAAACCTTTTCCTTTTGGATGAAATTTGAGTGTTGACTTTCAAGAAATGCACAGTTCCAAAAAAATTGTTTCTGAATACGGGAAAAGTTAAAGGTTTTATAAAGCCTATATCTAAAGCTCCTAAAGGAGCAGATGGCTACCTTTTGAATATATGATATGGAACCACTCACCATCATACATATCTCATTTGGAAGCAGCTAGTGTATTCTCTCTTCAAGATATGCTCATTTTCTACTTCTATAAAACAGAGTGCCAAAGCTTGAAATCGTCATGTATGTATTTCACAAGCTCTGAATGCGGTTTTTGGCAAATGGTCATCCCCCTGATCGATGATCGGCCCACCATCAAACCTTTTCCTTTTGGATGAAATTTGAGTGTTGACTTTCAAGAAATGCACAGTTCGAAAAACTTTGTTTCTGAATGCGGGAAAAGTTAAAGGTTTTATAAAGCCTATATCTAAAGCTCCTAAAGGAGCAGATGGCTACCTTTTGAATATATGATATGGAACCACTCACCATCATACATATCTCATTTGGAAGAAGCTAGTGTATTCTCTCTTCAAGATATGCTCATTTTCAACTTCTATGAAAGGTAGAGTGGCAAAGCTTGAAATCGTCATGTATGTTTTTCACAAGCTCTGAATGCGGTTTCTGGCAAATGGGTATACCCCTGATAGATTATCGGCCCACCATCAAACCTTTTCCTTTTGGATGTAATTTGTATGTTGACTTTCAAGAAATGCACAGTTCGAAAAACTTTGTTTCTGAATGCGGTTAAAGTTAAAGGTTTTATAAAGCCTATTTCTAAAGCTCCTAAAGGAGCAGATGGCTACCTTTTGAATATATGATATGGAACCACTCACCATCATACATATTTCATTTGGAAAAAGCTAGTGTATCTCTCTTCAAGATATGCTCATTTTCAACTTCTATGAAACTTAGAGTGCCAAAGCTTGAAATCGTCATGTATGTATTTCACAAGCTCTGAATCAGGTTTCTGGCAAATGGGCATACCCTTGATAGATTATCGGCCCCTCATCAAACCTTTTCCTTTTGGATGAAATTTGAGTGTTGACTTTCAAGAAATGCACAGTTCGAAAAAAAAATTTTCTTAATACGGGAAAAGTTAAAGGTTTTATAAAGCCTATATCTACAGCTCCTAAAGGATCAGATGGCTACCTTTTGAATATATGATATGGAACCACTCACCATCATACATATTTCATTTGGAAGAAGCTAGTGTATTCTCTATTCAAGATATGCTCATTTTCAACTTCTATGAAAGCTAGAGTGCCAAAGCTTGAAATCGTCATGTATGTATTTCACAAGCTCTGAATGCGGTTTCTGGCAAATGGTCATCCCCCTGATAGATTATCGGCCCACCATCAAACCTTTTCCTTTTGGATGAAATTTGAGTGTTGACTTTCAAGAAATGCACAGTTCGAAAAACTTTGTTTCTGAATGCGGGAAAAGTTAAAGGTTTTATAAAGCCTATATCTAAAGCTCCTAAAGGAGCAGATGGCTACCTTTTGAATATATGATATGGAACCACTCACCATCATACATATCTCATTTGGAAGAAGCTAGTGTATTCTCTCTTCAAGATATGCTCATTTTCAACTTCTATGAAAGGTAGAGTGGCAAAGCTTGAAATCGTCATGTATGTTTTTCACAAGCTCTGAATGCGGTTTCTGGCAAATGGGTATACCCCTGATAGATTATCGGCCCACCATCAAACCTTTTCCTTTTGGATGTAATTTGTATGTTGACTTTCAAGAAATGCACAGTTCGAAAAACTTTGTTTCTGAATGCGGTTAAAGTTAAAGGTTTTATAAAGCCTATTTCTAAAGCTCCTAAAGGAGCAGATGGCTACCTTTTGAATATATGATATGGAACCACTCACCATCATACATATTTCATTTGGAAAAAGCTAGTGTATCTCTCTTCAAGATATGCTCATTTTCAACTTCTATGAAACTTAGAGTGCCAAAGCTTGAAATCGTCATGTATGTATTTCACAAGCTCTGAATCAGGTTTCTGGCAAATGGGCATACCCTTGATAGATTATCGGCCCCTCATCAAACCTTTTCCTTTTGGATGAAATTTGAGTGTTGACTTTCAAGAAATGCACAGTTCGAAAAAAAAATTTTCTTAATACGGGAAAAGTTAAAGGTTTTATAAAGCCTATATCTACAGCTCCTAAAGGATCAGATGGCTACCTTTTGAATATATGATATGGAACCACTCACCATCATACATATTTCATTTGGAAGAAGCTAGTGTATTCTCTATTCAAGATATGCTCATTTTCAACTTCTATGAAAGCTAGAGTGCCAAAGCTTGAAATCGTCATGTATGTATTTCACAAGCTCTGAATGCGGTTTCTGGCAAATGGGCATACCCCTGATAGATTATCGGCCCACCATCAAACCTTTTCCTTTTGGATGAAATTTGAGTGTTGACTTTCAAGAAATGCACAGTTCGAAAAACTTTGTTTCTGAATGCGGGAAAAGTTAAAGGTTTTATAAAGCCTATATCTAAAGCTCCTAAAGGAGCAGATGGCTACCTTTTGAATATATGATATGGAACCACTCACCATCATACATATCTCATTTGGAAGAAGCTAGTGTATTCTCTCTTCAAGATATGCTCATTTTCAACTTCTATGAAAGGTAGAGTGGCAAAGCTTGAAATCGTCATGTATGTTTTTCACAAGCTCTGAATGCGGTTTCTGGCAAATGGGTATACCCCTGATAGATTATCGGCCCACCATCAAACCTTTTCCTTTTGGATGTAATTTGTATGTTGACTTTCAAGAAATGCACAGTTCGAAAAACTTTGTTTCTGAATGCGGTTAAAGTTAAAGGTTTTATAAAGCCTATTTCTAAAGCTCCTAAAGGAGCAGATGGCTACCTTTTGAATATATGATATGGAACCACTCACCATCATACATATTTCATTTGGAAAAAGCTAGTGTATCTCTCTTCAAGATATGCTCATTTTCAACTTCTATGAAACTTAGAGTGCCAAAGCTTGAAATCGTCATGTATGTATTTCACAAGCTCTGAATCAGGTTTCTGGCAAATGGGCATACCCTTGATAGATTATCGGCCCCTCATCAAACCTTTTCCTTTTGGATGAAATTTGAGTGATGACTTTCAAGAAATGCACAGTTCGAAAAAAAAATTTTCTTAATACGGGAAAAGTTAAAGGTTTTATAAAGCCTATATCTACAGCTCCTAAAGGATCAGATGGCTACCTTTTGAATATATGATATGGAACCACTCACCATCATACATATTTCATTTGGAAGAAGCTAGTGTATTCTCTATTCAAGATATGCTCATTTTCAACTTCTATGAAAGCTAGAGTGCCAAAGCTTGAAATCGTCATGTATGTATTTCACAAGCTCTGAATGCGGTTTCTGGCAAATGGGCATACCCCTGATAGATTATCGGCCCACCATCAAACCTTTTCCTTTTGGATGAAATTTGAGTGTTGACTTTCAAGAAATGCACAGTTCCAAAAAAATTGTTTCTGAATACGGGAAAAGTTAAAGGTTTTATAAAGCCTATATCTAAAGCTCCTAAAGGAGCAGATGGCTACCTTTTGAATATATGATATGGAACCACTCACCATCATACATATCTCATTTGGAAGCAGCTAGTGTATTCTATCTTCAAGATATGCTCATTTTCTACTTCTATGAAACAGAGTGCCAAAGCTTGAAATCGTCATGTATGTATTTCACAAGCTCTGAATGCGGTTTCTGGCAAATGGGCATACCCCTGATAGATTATCGGCCCACCATCAAACCTTTTCCTTTTGGATGAAATTTGAGTGTTGACTTTCAAGAAATGCACAGTTCCAAAAAAATTGTTTCTGAATACGGGAAAAGTTAAAGGTTTTATAAAGCCTATATCTAAAGCTCCTAAAGGAGCAGATGGCTACCTTTTGAATATATGATATGGAACCACTCACCATCATACATATCTCATTTGGAAGCAGCTAGTGTATTCTATCTTCAAGATATGCTCATTTTCTACTTCTATGAAACAGAGTGCCAAAGCTTGAAATCGTCATGTATGTATTTCACAAGCTCTGAATGCGGTTTTTGGCAAATGGGCATCCCCCTGATCGATGATCGGCCCACCATCAAACCTTTTCCTTTTGGATGAAATTTGAGTGTTGACTTTCAAGAAATGCACAGTTCGAAAAACTTTGTTTCTGAATGCGGGAAAAGTTAAAGGTTTTATAAAGCCTATATCTAAAGCTCCTAAAGGAGCAGATGGCTACCTTTTGAATATATGATATGGAACCACTCACCATCATACATATCTCATTTGGAAGAAGCTAGTGTATTCTCTCTTCAAGATATGCTCATTTTCATCTTCTATGAAAGGTAGAGTGGCAAAGCTTGAAATCGTCATGTATGTTTTTCACAAGCTCTGAATGCGGTTTCTGGCAAATGGGTATACCCCTGATAGATTATCGGCCCACCATCAAACCTTTTCCTTTTGGATGTAATTTGTATGTTGACTTTCAAGAAATGCACAGTTCGAAAAACTTTGTTTCTGAATGCGGTTAAAGTTAAAGGTTTTATAAAGCCTATATCTAAAGCTCCTAAAGGAGCAGATGGCTACCTTTTGAATATATGATATGGAACCACTCACCATCATACATATTTCATTTGGAAAAAGCTAGTGTATTCTCTCTTCAAGCTATGCTCATTTTCAACTTCTATGAAACTTAGAGTGCCAAAGCTTGAAATCGTCATGTATGTATTTCACAAGCTCTGAATCAGGTTTCTGGCAAATGGGCATACCCTTGATAGATTATCGGCCCATCATCAAACCTTTTCCTTTTGGATGAAATTTGAGTGTTGACTTTCAAGAAATGCACAGTTCCAAAAAAAAAATTTCTGAATACGGGAAAAGTTAAAGGTTTTATAAAGCCTATATCTAAAGCTCCTAAAGAAGCAGATGGCTACCTTTTGAATATATAATATGGAACCACTCACCATCATACATATCTCATTTGGAAGCAGCTAGTGTATTCTCTCTTCAAGATATGCTCATTTTCAACTTCTATGAAAGGTAGAGTGCCAAAGCTTGAAATCGTCATGTATGTATTTCACAAGCTCTGAATCAGGTTTCTGGCAAATGGGCATACCCTTGATAGATTATCGGCCCATCATCAAACCATTTCCTTTTGGATGTAATTTGTATGTTGACTTTCAAGAAATGCACAGTTCGAAAAACTTTGTTTCTGAATGCGGTTAAAGTTAAAGGTTTTATAAAGCCTATATCTAAAGCTCCTAAAGGAGCAGATGGCTACCTTTTGAATATATCATATGGAACCACTCACCATCATACATATTTCATTTGGAAGCAGCTAGTGTATTCTCTCTTCAAGATATGCTCATTTTCAACTTCTACGAAACTTAGAGTGCCAAAGCTTGAAATCGTCATGTATGTATTTCACAAGCTCTGAATGCGGTTTCTGGCAAATGGGCATACCCCTGATAGATTTTCGGCCCACCATCAAACCTTTTCCTTTTGGATGAAATTTGAGTGTTGACTTTCAAGAAATGCACAGTTCGAAAAACTTTGTTTCTGAATACGGGAAATGTTAAAGGTTTTATGAAGCCTATATCTAAAGCTCCTAAAGGAGCAGATGGCTACCTTTTGAATATATGATATGGAACCACTCACCATCATACATATTTCATTTGGAAGAAGCTAGTGTATTCTCTATTCAAGATATGCTCATTTTCAACTTCTATGAAAGCTAGAGTGCCAAAGCTTGAAATCGTCATGTATGTATTTCACAAGCTCTGAATGCGGTTTCTGGCAAATGGGCATACCCTTGATAGATTATCGGCCCACCATCAAACCTTTTCCTTTTGGATGAAATTTGAGTGTTGACTTTCAAGAAATGCACAGTTCCAAAAAAATTGTTTCTGAATACGGGAAAAGTTAAAGGTTTTATAAAGCCTATATCTAAAGCTCCTAAAGGAGCAGATGGCTACCTTTTGAATATATGATATGGAACCACTCACCATCATACATATCTCATTTGGAAGCAGCTAGTGTATTCTCTCTTCAAGATATGCTCATTTTCTACTTCTATAAAACAGAGTGCCAAAGCTTGAAATCGTCATGTATGTATTTCACAAGCTCTGAATGCGGTTTTTGGCAAATGGGCATCCCCCTGATCGATGATCGGCCCACCATCAAACCTTTTCCTTTTGGATGAAATTTGAGTGTTGACTTTCAAGAAATGCACAGTTCGAAAAACTTTGTTTCTGAATGCGGGAAAAGTTAAAGGTTTTATAAAGCCTATATCTAAAGCTCCTAAAGGAGCAGATGGCTACCTTTTGAATATATGATATGGAACCACTCACCATCATACATATCTCATTTGGAAGAAGCTAGTGTATTCTCTCTTCAAGATATGCTCATTTTCAACTTCTATGAAAGGTAGAGTGGCAAAGCTTGAAATCGTCATGTATGTTTTTCACAAGCTCTGAATGCGGTTTCTGGCAAATGGGTATACCCCTGATAGATTATCGGCCCATCATCAAACCTTTTCCTTTTGGATGAAATTTGAGTGTTGACTTTCAAGAAATGCACAGTTCGAAAAAAATTTTTTCTGAATACGGGAAAAGTTAAAGGTTTTATAAAGCCTATATCTACAGCTCCTAAAGGATCAGATGGCTACCTTTTGAATATATGATATGGAACCACTCACCATCATACATATTTCATTTGGAAGAAGTTAGTGTATTCTCTATTCAAGATATGCTCATTTTCAACTTCTATGAAAGCTAGAGTGCCAAAGCTTGAAATCGTCATGTATGTATTTCACAAGCTCTGAATGCGGTTTCTGGCAAATGGGCATACCCCTGATAGATTATCGGCCCACCATCAAACCTTTTCCTTTTGGATGAAATTTGAGTGTTGACTTTCAAGAAATGCACAGTTCCAAAAAAATTGTTTCTGAATACGGGAAAAGTTAAAGGTTTTATAAAGCCTATATCTAAAGCTCCTAAAGGAGCAGATGGCTACCTTTTGAATATATGATATGGAACCACTCACCATCATACATATCTCATTTGGAAGCAGCTAGTGTATTCTCTCTTCAAGATATGCTCATTTTCTACTTCTATGAAACAGAGTGCCAAAGCTTGAAATCGTCATGTATGTATTTCACAAGCTCTGAATGCGGTTTTTGGCAAATGGGCATCCCCCTGATCGATGATCGGCCCACCATCAAACCTTTTCCTTTTGGATGAAATTTGAGTGTTGACTTTCAAGAAATGCACAGTTCGAAAAACTTTGTTTCTGAATGCGGGAAAAGTTAAAGGTTTTATAAAGCCTATATCTAAAGCTCCTAAAGGAGCAGATGGCTACCTTTTGAATATATGATATGGAACCACTCACCATCATACATATTTCATTTGGAAAAAGCTAGTGTATTCTCTCTTCAAGCTATGCTCATTTTCAACTTCTATGAAACTTAGAGTGCCAAAGCTTGAAATCGTCATGTATGTATTTCACAAGCTCTGAATGCGGTTTTTGGCAAATGGGCATCCCCCTGATCGATGATCGGCCCACCATCAAACCTTTTCCTTTTGGATGAAATTTGAGTGTTGACTTTCAAGAAATGCACAGTTCGAAAAACTTTGTTTCTGAATGCGGGAAAAGTTAAAGGTTTTATAAAGCCTATATCTAAAGCTCCTAAAGGAGCAGATGGCTACCTTTTGAATATATGATATGGAACCACTCACCATCATACATATCTCATTTGGAAGAAGTTTGTGTATTCTCTCTTCAAGATATGCTCATTTTCAACTTCTATGAAAGGTAGAGTGGCAAAGCTTGAAATCGTCATGTATGTTTTTCACAAGCTCTGAATGCGGTTTCTGGCAAATGGGTATACCCCTGATAGATTATCGGCCCACCATCAAACCTTTTCCTTTTGGATGTAATTTGTATGTTGACTTTCAAGAAATGCACAGTTCGAAAAACTTTGTTTCTGAATGCGGGAAAAGTTAAAGGTTTTATAAAGCCTATATCTAAAGCTCCTAAAGGAGCAGATGGCTACCTTTTGAATATATGATATGGAACCACTCACCATCATACATATTTCATTTGGAAAAAGCTAGTGTATTCTCTCTTCAAGCTATGCTCATTTTCAACTTCTATGAAACTTAGAGTGCCAAAGCTTGAAATCGTCATGTATGTATTTCACAAGCTCTGAATCAGGTTTCTGGCAAATGGGCATACCCTTGATAGATTATCGGCCCATCATCAAACCTTTTCCTTTTGGATGAAATTTGAGTGTTGACTTTCAAGAAATGCACAGTTCGAAAAAAAAAATTTCTGAATACGGGAAAAGTTAAAGGTTTTATAAAGCCTATATCTAAAGCTCCTAAAGAAGCAGATGGCTACCTTTTGAATATATAATATGGAACCACTCACCATCATACATATCTCATTTGGAAGCAGCTAGTGTATTCTCTCTTCAAGATATGCTCATTTTCAACTTCTATGAAAGGTAGAGTGGCAAAGCTTGAAATCGTCATGTATGTTTTTCACAAGCTCTGAATGCGGTTTCTGGCAAATGGGTATACCCCTGATAGATTATCGGCGCACCATCAAACCTTTTCCTTTTGGATGTAATTTGTATGTTGACTTTCAAGAAATGCACAGTTCGAAAAACTTTGTTTCTGAATACGGGAAATGTTAAAGGTTTATGAAGCCTATATCTAAAGCTCCTAAAGGAGCAGATGGCTACCTTTTTAATATATGATATGGAACCACTCACCATCATACATATCTCATTTGGAAGAAGCTAGTGTATTCTCTCTTCAAGATATGCTCATTTTCAACTTCTATGAAAGGTAGAGTGGCAAAGCTTGAAATCGTCATGTATGTATTTCACAAGCTCTGAACGCGGTTTCTGGCAAATGGGCATACCCCTGATCGATGATCGGCCCACCATCAAACCTTTTCCTTTTGGATGAAATTTGAGTGTTGACTTTCAAGAAATGCACAGTTCGAAAAACTTTGTTTCTGAATGCGGGAAAAGTTAAAAGTTTTATAAAGCCTATATATAAAGCTCCTAAAGGAGCAGATGGCTACCTTTTGAATATATGATATGGAACCACTCACCATCATACATATCTCATTTGGAAGCAGCTAGTTTATTCTCTCTTCAAGATATGCTCATTTTCTACTTCTATGAAACAGAGTGCCAAAGCTTGAAATCGTCATGTATGTATTTCACAAGCTCTGAATGCGGTTTTTGGCAAATGGGCATCCCCCTGATCGATGATCGGCCCACCATCAAACCTTTTCCTTTTGGATGAAATTTGAGTGTTGACTTTCAAGAAATGCACAGTTCGAAAAACTTTGTTTCTGAATGCGGGAAAAGTTAAAAGTTTTATAAAGCCTATATCTAAAGCTCCTAAAGGAGCAGATGGCTACCTTTTGAATATATGATATGGAACCACTCACCATCATACATATCTCATTTGGAAGAAGCTAGTGTATTCTCTCTTCAAGATATGCCCATTTTCAACTTCTATGAAAGGTAGAGTGGCAAAGCTTGAAATCGTCATGTATGTTTTTCACAAGCTCTGAATGCGGTTTCTGGCAAATGGGTATACCCCTGATAGATTATCGGCCCACCATCAAACCTTTTCCTTTTGGATGTAATTTGTATGTTGACTTTCAAGAAATGCACAGTTCGAAAAACTTTGTTTCTGAATGCGGTTAAAGTTAAAGGTTTTATAAAGCCTATATCTAAAGCTCCTAAAGGAGCAGATGGCTACCTTTTGAATATATGATATGGAACCACTCACCATCATACATATTTCATTTGGAAAAAGCTAGTGTATTCTCTCTTCAAGATATGCTCATTTTCAACTTCTATGAAACTTAGAGTGCCAAAGCTTGAAATCGTCATGTATGTATTTCACAAGCTCTGAATGCGGTTTCTGGCAAATGGGCATACCCCTGATAGATTATCGGCCCACCATCAAACCTTTTCCTTTTGGATGAAATTTGAGTGTTGACTTTCAAGAAATGCACAGTTCGAAAAATTTTGTTTCTGAATGCGGGAAGAGTTAAAGGTTTTATAAAGCCTATATCTAAAGCTCCTAAAGGAGCAGATGGCTACCTTTTGAATATATGATATGGAACCACTCACCATCATACATATCTCATTTGGAAGAAGCTTGTGTATTCTCTCTTCAAGATATGCTCATTTTCAACTTCTACGAAACTTAGAGTGCCAAAGCTTGAAATCGTCATGTATGTATTTCACAAGCTCTGAATGCGGTTTCTGGCAAATGGGCATACCCCTGATAGATTATCGGCCCACCATCAAACCTTTTCCTTTTGGATGAAATTTGAGTGTTGACTTTCAAGAAATGCACAGTTCGAAAAACTTTGTTTCTGAATGCGGTTAAAGTTAAAGTTTTTATAAAGCCTATATCTAAAGCTCCTAAAGGAGCAGATGGCTACCTTTTGAATATATGATATGGAACCACTCACCATCATACATATCTCATTTGGAAGAAGCTAGTGTATTCTCTCTTCAAGATATGCTCATTTTCAACTTCTATGAAAGGTAGAGTGGCAAAGCTTGAAATCGTCATGTATGTTTTTCACAAGCTCTGAATGCGGTTTCTGGCAAATGGGTATACCCCTGATAGATTATCGGCCCACCATCAAACCTTTTCCTTTTGGATGTAATTTGTATGTTGACTTTCAAGAAATGCACAGTTCGAAAAACTTTGTTTCTGAATACGGGAAATGTTAAAGGTTTATGAAGCCTATATCTAAAGCTCCTAAAGGAGCAGATGGCTACCTTTTTAATATATGATATGGAACCACTCACCATCATACATATCTCATTTGGAAGAAGCTAGTGTATTCTCTCTTCAAGATATGCTCATTTTCAACTTCTATGAAAGGTAGAGTGGCAAAGCTTGAAATCGTCATGTATGTATTTCACAAGCTCTGAACGCGGTTTCTGGCAAATGGGCATACCCCTGATCGATGATCGGCCCACCATCAAACCTTTTCCTTTTGGATGAAATTTGAGTGTTGACTTTCAAGAAATGCACAGTTCGAAAAACTTTGTTTCTGAATGCGGGAAAAGTTAAAAGTTTTATAAAGCCTATATATAAAGCTCCTAAAGGAGCAGATGGCTACCTTTTGAATATATGATATGGAACCACTCACCATCATACATATCTCATTTGGAAGCAGCTAGTTTATTCTCTCTTCAAGATATGCTCATTTTCTACTTCTATGAAACAGAGTGCCAAAGCTTGAAATCGTCATGTATGTATTTCACAAGCTCTGAATGCGGTTTTTGGCAAATGGGCATCCCCCTGATCGATGATCGGCCCACCATCAAACCTTTTCCTTTTGGATGAAATTTGAGTGTTGACTTTCAAGAAATGCACAGTTCGAAAAACTTTGTTTCTGAATGCGGGAAAAGTTAAAGGTTTTATAAAGCCTATATCTAAAGCTCCTAAAGGAGCAGATGGCTACCTTTTGAATATATGATATGGAACCACTCACCATCATACATATCTCATTTGGAAGAAGCTAGTGTATTCTCTCTTCAAGATATGCCTATTTTCAACTTCTATGAAAGGTAGAGTGGCAAAGCTTGAAATCGTCATGTATGTTTTTCACAAGCTCTGAATGCGGTTTCTGGCAAATGGGTATACCCCTGATAGATTATCGGCCCACCATCAAACCTTTTCCTTTTGGATGTAATTTGTATGTTGACTTTCAAGAAATGCACAGTTCGAAAAACTTTGTTTCTGAATGCGGTTAAAGTTAAAGGTTTTATAAAGCCTATATCTAAAGCTCCTAAAGGAGCAGATGGCTACCTTTTGAATATATGATATGGAACCACTCACCATCATACATATCTCATTTGGAAGAAGCTAGTGTATTCTCTCTTCAAGATATGCTCATTTTCAACTTCTATGAAAGGTAGAGTGGCAAAGCTTGAAATCGTCATGTATGTATTTCACAAGCTCTGAATGCGGTTTCTGGCAAATGGGCATACCCCTGATCGATGATCGGCCCACCATCAAACCTTTTCCTTTTGGATGAAATTTGAGTGTTGACTTTCAAGAAATGCACAGTTCGAAAAACTTTGTTTCTGAATGCGGTTAAAGTTAAAGGTTTTATAAAGCCTATATCTAAAGCTCCTAAAGGAGCAGATGGCTACCTTTTGAATATATGATATGGAACCACTCACCATCATACATATTTCATTTGGAAAAAGCTAGTCTATTCTCTCTTCAAGATATGCTCATTTTCAACTTCTATGAAACTTAGAGTGCCAAAGCTTGAAATCGTCATGTATGTATTTCACAAGCTCTGAATGCGGTTTCTGGCAAATGGGCATACCCCTGATAGATTATCGGCCCACCATCAAACCTTTTCCTTTTGGATGAAATTTGAGTGTTGACTTTCAAGAAATGCACAGTTCCAAAAAAAATTTTTCTGAATGCGGGAAAAGTTAAAGGTTTTATAAAGCCTATATCTAAAGCTCCTAAAGGAGCAGATGGCTACCTTTTGAATATATGATATGGAACCACTCACCATCATACATATCTCATTTGGAAGAAGCTAGTGTATTCTCTCTTCAAGATATGCTCATTTTCTACTTCTATGAAACAGAGTGCCAAAGCTTGAAATCGTCATGTATGTATTTCACAAGCTCTGAATCAGGTTTCTGGCAAATGGGCATACCCCTGATAGATTATCGGCCCATCATCAAACCTTTTCCGTTTGGATGAAATTTGAGTGTTGACTTTCAAGAAATGCACAGTTCGAAAAAAATTTTTTCTGAATACTGGAAAAGTTAAAGGTTTTATAAAGCCTATATCTAAAGCTCCTAAAGGAGCAGATAGCTACCTTTTGAATATATGATATGGAACCACTCACCATCATACATATTTCATTTGGAAGAAGCTAGTGTATTCTCTATTCAAGATATGCTCATTTTCAACTTCTATGAAAGCTAGAGTGCCAAAGCTTGAAATCGTCATGTATGTATTTCACAAGCTCTGAATGCGGTTTTTGGCAAATGGGCATCCCCCTGATCGATGATCGGCCCACCATCAAACCTTTTCCTTTTGGATGAAATTTGAGTGTTGACTTTCAAGAAATGCACAGTTCGAAAAACTTTGTTTCTGAATGCGGGAAAAGTTAAAGGTTTTATAAAGCCTATATCTAAAGCTCCTAAAGGAGCAGATGGCTACCTTTTGAATATATGATATGGAACCACTCACCATCATACATATCTCATTTGGAAGAAGCTAGTGTATTCTCTCTTCAAGATATGCTCATTTTCAACTTCTATGAAAGGTAGAGTGGCAAAGCTTGAAATCGTCATGTATGTTTTTCACAAGCTCTGAATGCGGTTTCTGGCAAATGGGTATACCCCTGATAGATTATCGGCCCACCATCAAACCTTTTCCTTTTGGATGTAATTTGTATGTTGACTTTCAAGAAATGCACAGTTCGAAAAACTTTGTTTCTGAATGCGGTTAAAGTTAAAGGTTTTATAAAGCCTATATCTAAAGCTCCTAAAGGAGCAGATGGCTGCCTTTTGAATATATGATATGGAACCACTCACCATCATACATATCTCATTTGGAAGCAGCTAGTGTATTCTCTCTTCAAGATATGCTCATTTTCTACTTCTATGAAACAGAGTGCCAAAGCTTGAAATCGTCATGTATGTATTTCACAAGCTCTGAATGCGGTTTTTGGCAAATGGGCATCCCCCTGATCGATGATCGGCCCACCATCAAACCTTTTCCTTTTGGATGAAATTTGAGTGTTGACTTTCAAGAAATGCACAGTTCGAAAAACTTTGTTTCTGAATGCGGGAAAAGTTAAAGGTTTTATAAAGCCTATATCTAAAGCTCCTAAAGGAGCAGATGGCTACCTTTTGAATATATGATATGGAACCACTCACCATCATACATATCTCATTTGGAAGAAGCTAGTGTATTCTCTCTTCAAGATATGCTCATTTTCAACTTCTATGAAAGGTAGAGTGGCAAAGCTTGAAATCGTCATGTATGTTTTTCACAAGCTCTGAATGCGGTTTCTGGCAAATGGGTATACCCCTGATAGATTATCGGCCCACCATCAAACCTTTTCCTTTTGGATGTAATTTGTATGTTGACTTTCAAGAAATGCACAGTTCGAAAAACTTTGTTTCTGAATGCGGTTAAAGTTAAAGGTTTTATAAAGCCTATATCTAAAGCTCCTAAAGGAGCAGATGGCTACCTTTTGAATATATGATATGGAACCACTCACCATCATACATATTTCATTTGGAAAAAGCTAGTGTATTCTCTCTTCAAGATATGCTCATTTTCAACTTCTATGAAACTTAGAGTGCCAAAGCTTGATATCGTCATGTATGTATTTCACAAGCTCTGAATGCGGTTTCTGGCAAATGGGCATACCCCTGATAGATTATCGGCCCACCATCAAACCTTTTCCTTTTGGATGAAATTTGAGTGTTGACTTTCAAGAAATGCACAGTTCGAAAAACTTTGTTTCTGAATGCGGGAAAAGTTAAAAGTTTTATAAAGCCTATATATAAAGCTCCTAAAGGAGCAGATGGCTACCTTTTGAATATATGATATGGAACCACTCACCATCATACATACATCATACATATTTGGAAGCAGCTAGTTTATTCTCTCTTCAAGATATGCTCATTTTCAACTTCTATGAAAGCTAGAGTGCCAAAGCTTGAAATCGTCATGTATGTATTTCACAAGCTCTGAATCAGGTTTCTGGCAAATGGGCATACCCCTGATAGATTATCGGCCCATCATCAAACCTTTTCCTTTTGGATGAAATTTGAGTGTTGACTTTCAAGAAATTCACAGTTCGAAAAAAAAAAATTCTGAATACGGGAAATGTTAAAGGTTTTATAAAGCCTATATCTAAAGCTCCTAAAGGAGCAGATAGCTACCTTTTGAATATATAATATGGAACCACTCACCATCATACATATCTCATAAGGATGCAGCTAGTGTATTCTCTCTTCAAGATATGCTCATTTTCAACTTCTATGAAAGCTAGAGTGCCAAAGCTTGAAATCGTCATGTATGTATTTCACAATCTCTGAATGCGGTTTCTGGCAAATGGGCATACCCCTGATAGATTATCGGCCCACCATCAAACCTTTTCCTTTTGGATGAAATTTGAGTGTTGACTTTCAAGAAATGCACAGTTCGAAAAACTTTGTTTCTGAATGCGGGAAAAGTTAAAGGTTTTATAAAGCCTATATCTAAAGGTCCTAAAGGAGCAGATGGCTACCTTTTAAATATATGATATGGAACCACTCACCATCATACATATTTCATTTGGAAAAAGCTAGTGTATTCTCTCTTCAAGATATGCTCATTTTTAACTTCTATGAAAGTTAGAGTGCCAAAGCTTGAAATCGTCATGTATGTATTTCACAAGCTCTGAATGCGGTTTCTGGCAAATGGGCATACCCCTGAAGGATTATCGGCCTACCATCAAACCTTTTCCTTTTGGATGAAATTTGTGTGTTGACTTTCAAGAAATGCACAGTTCGTAAAACTTTGTTTCTGAATGCGGGAAAAGTTAAAGGTTTTATAAAGCCTATATCTAAAGCTCCTAAAGGAGCAGATGGCTACCTTTTGAATATATGATATGAAACCACTCACCATCATACATATTTCATTTGGAAGAAGCTAGTGTATTCTCTCTTTAAGATATGCTCATTTTCAACTTCTATGAAAGCTAGAGTGCCAAAGCTTGAAATCGTCATGTATGTATTTCACAATCTCTGAATGCGGTTTCTGGCAAATGGGCATACCCCTGATAGATTATCGGCCCACCATCAAACCTTTTCCTTTTGGATAAAATTTGAGTGTTGAATTTCAAGAAATGCACAGTTCGAAAAACTTTGTTTCTGAATGCGGTTAAAGTTAAAGGTTTTATAAAGCCTATATCTAAAGCTCCTAAAGGAGCAGATGGCTACCTTTGGAATATATCATATGGAACCACTCACCATCATACATATTTCATTTGGAAAAAGCTAGTGTATTCTCTCTTCAAGATATGCTCATTTTCAACTTCTATGAAACTTAGAGTGCCAAAGCTTGAAATCGTCATGTATGTATTTCACAAGCTCTGAATCAGGTTTCTGGCAAATGGGCATACCCTTGATAGATTATCGGCCCATCATCAAACCTTTTCCTTTTGGATGAAATTTGAGTGTTGACTTTCAAGAAATGCACAGTTCGAAAAAAAAATTTTCTGAATACGGGAAAAGTTAAAGGTTTTATAAAGCCTATATCTAAAGCTCCTAAAGAAGCAGATGGCTACCTTTTGAATATATAATATGGAACCACTCACCATCATACATATCTCATTTGGAAGCAGCTAGTGTATTCTCTCTTCAAGATATGCTCATTTTCAACTTCTATGAAAGGTAGAGTGGCAAAGCTTGAAATCGTCATGTATGTTTTTCACAAGCTCTGAATGCGGTTTCTGGCAAATGGGTATACCCCTGATAGATTATCGGCGCACCATCAAACCTTTTCCTTTTGGATGTAATTTGTATGTTGACTTTCAAGAAATGCACAGTTCGAAAAACTTTGTTTCTGAATGCGGTTAAAGTTAAAGGTTTTATAAAGCCTATATCTAAAGCTCCTAAAGGAGCAGATGGCTACCTTTTGAATATATGATATGGAACCACTCACCATCATACATATCTCATTTGGAAGAAGCTTGTGTATTCTCTCTTCAAGATATGCTCATTTTCAACTTCTACGAAACTTAGAGTGCCAAAGCTTGAAATCGTCATGTATGTATTTCACAAGCTCTGAATGCGGTTTCTGGCAAATGGGCATACCCCTGATAGATTATCGGCCCACCATCAAACCTTTTCCTTTTGGATGAAATTTGAGTGTTGACTTTCAAGAAATGCACAGTTCGAAAAACTTTGTTTCTGAATGCGGTTAAAGTTAAAGTTTTTATAAAGCCTATATCTAAAGCTCCTAAAGGAGCAGATGGCTACCTTTTGAATATATGATATGGAACCACTCACCATCATACATATCTCATTTGGAAGAAGCTAGTGTATTCTCTCTTCAAGATATGCTCATTTTCAACTTCTATGAAAGGTAGAGTGGCAAAGCTTGAAATCGTCATGTATGTTTTTCACAAGCTCTGAATGCGGTTTCTGGCAAATGGGTATACCCCTGATAGATTATCGGCCCACCATCAAACCTTTTCCTTTTGGATGTAATTTGTATGTTGACTTTCAAGAAATGCACAGTTCTAAAAACTTTGTTTCTGAATACGGGAAATGTTAAAGGTTTATGAAGCCTATATCTAAAGCTCCTAAAGGAGCAGATGGCTACCTTTTTAATATATGATATGGAACCACTCACCATCATACATATCTCATTTGGAAGAAGCTAGTGTATTCTCTCTTCAAGATATGCTCATTTTCAACTTCTATGAAAGGTAGAGTGGCAAAGCTTGAAATCGTCATGTATGTTTTTCACAAGCTCTGAATGCGGTTTCTGGCAAATGGGTATACCCCTGATAGATTATCGGCCCACCATCAAACCTTTTCCTTTTGGATGTAATTGGTATGTTGACTTTCAAGAAATGCACAGTTCGAAAAACTTTGTTTCTGAATGCGGTTAAAGTTAAAGGTTTTATAAAGCCTATATCTAAAGCTCCTAAAGGAGCAGATGGCTACCTTTTGAATATATGATATGGAACCACTCACCATCATACATATTTCATTTGGAAAAAGCTAGTGTATTCTCTCTTCAAGATATGCTCATTTTCAACTTCTATGAAACTTAGAGTGCCAAAGCTTGAAATCGTCATGTATGTATTTCACAAGCTCTGAATCAGGTTTCTGGCAAATGGGCATACCCTTGATAGATTATCGGCCCATCATCAAACCTTTTCCTTTTGGATGAAATTTGAGTGTTGACTTTCAAGAAATGCACAGTTCGAAAAACTTTGTTTCTGAATGCGGTTAAAGTTAAAGGTTTTATAAAGCCTATATTTAAAGCTCCTAAAGGAGCAGATGGCTACCTTTTGAATATATGATATGGAACCACTCACCATCATACATATTTCATTTGGAAAAAGCTAGTGTATTCTCTCTTCAAGATATGCTCATTTTCAACTTCTATGAAACTTAGAGTGCCAAAGCTTGAAATCGTCATGTATGTATTTCACAAGCTCTGAATGCGGTTTCTGGCAAATGGGCATACCCCTGATAGATTATCAGCCCACCCTCAAACCTTTTCCTTTTGGATGAAATTTGAGTGTTGACTTTCAAGAAATGCACAGTTCGAAAAACTTTGTTTCTGAATGCGGGAAGAGTTAAAGGTTTTATAAAGCCTATATCTAAAGCTCCTAAAGGAGCAGATGGCTACCTTTTGAATATATGATATGGAACCACTCACCATCATACATATCTCATTTGGAAGAAGCTTGTGTATTCTCTCTTCAAGATATGCTCATTTTCAACTTCTACGAAACTTAGAGTGCCAAAGCTTGAAATCGTCATGTATGTATTTCACAAGCTCTGAATCAGGTTTCTGGCAAATGGGCATACCCTTGATAGATTATCGGCCCATCATCAAACCTTTTCCTTTTGGATGAAATTTGAGTGTTGACTTTCAAGAAATGCACAGTTCGAAAAACTTTGTTTCTGAATGCGGTTAAAGTTAAAGGTTTTATAAAGCCTATATCTAAAGCTCCTAAAGGAGCAGATGGCTACCTTTTGAATATATGATATGGAACCACTCACCATCATACATATTTCATTTGGAAAAAGCTAGTGTATTCTCTCTTCAAGATATGCTCATTTTCAACTTCTATGAAACTTAGAGTGCCAAAGCTTGAAATCGTCATGTATGTATTTCACAAGCTCTGAATGCGGTTTCTGGCAAATGGGCATACCCCTGATAGATTATCAGCCCACCCTCAAACCTTTTCCTTTTGGATGAAATTTGAGTGTTGACTTTCAAGAAATGCACAGTTCGAAAAACTTTGTTTCTGAATGCGGGAAGAGTTAAAGGTTTTATAAAGCCTATATCTAAAGCTCCTAAAGGAGCAGATGGCTACCTTTTGAATATATGATATGGAACCACTCACCATCATACATATCTCATTTGGAAGAAGCTTGTGTATTCTCTCTTCAAGATATGCTCATTTTCAACTTCTACGAAACTTAGAGTGCCAAAGCTTGAAATCGTCATGTATGTATTTCACAAGCTCTGAATGCGGTTTCTGGCAAATGGGCATACCCCTGATAGATTATCGGCCCACCATCAAACCTTTTCCTTTTGGATGAAATTTGAGTGTTGACTTTCAAGAAATGCACAGTTCGAAAAACTTTGTTTCTGAATGTGGTTAAAGTTAAAGTTTTTATAAAGCCTATATCTAAAGCTCCTAAAGGAGCAGATGGCTACCTTTTGAATATATGATATGGAACCACTCACCATCATACATATCTCATTTGGAAGAAGCTAGTGTATTCTCTCTTCAAGATATGCTCATTTTCAACTTCTATGAAAGGTAGAGTGGCAAAGCTTGAAATCGTCATGTATGTTTTTCACAAGCTCTGAATGCGGTTTCTGGCAAATGGGTATACCCCTGATCGATGATCGGCCCACCATCAAACCTTTTCCTTTTGGATGAAATTTGAGTGTTGACTTTCAAGAAATGCACAGTTCGAAAAACTTTGTTTCTGAATGCGGGAAAAGTTAAAAGTTTTATAAAGCCTATATATAAAGCTCTTAAAGGAGCAGATGGCTACCTTTTGAATATATGATATGGAACCACTCACCATCATACATATCTCATTTGGAAGCAGCTAGTTTATTCTCTCTTCAAGATATGCTCATTTTCAACTTCTATGAAAGGTAGAGTGCCAAAGCTTGAAATCGTCATGTATGTATTTCACAAGCTCTGAATGCGGTTTCTGGCAAATGGGCATACCCCTGATAGATTATCGGCCCACCATCAAACCTTTTCCTTTTGGATGAAATTTGAGTGTTGAATTTCAAGAAATGCACAGTTCGAAAAACTTTGTTTCTGAATACGGGAAATGTTAAAGGTTTTATGAAGCCTATATCTAAAGCTCCTAAAGGAGCAGATGGCTACCTTTTGAATATATGATATGGAACCACTCACCATCATACATATCTCATTTGGAAGAAGCTTGTGTATTCTCTCTTCAAGATATGCTCATTTTCAACTTCTACGAAACTTAGAGTGCCAAAGCTTGAAATCGTCATGTATGTATTTCACAAGCTCTGAATCAGGTTTCTGGCAAATGGGCATACCCTTGATAGATTATCGGCCCATCATCAAACCTTTTCCTTTTGGATGAAATTTGAGTGTTGACTTTCAAGAAATGCACAGTTCGAAAAACTTTGTTTCTGAATGCGGTTAAAGTTAAAGGTTTTATAAAGCCTATATCTAAAGCTCCTAAAGGAGCAGATGGCTACCTTTTGAATATATGATATGGAACCACTCACCATCATACATATTTCATTTGGAAAAAGCTAGTGTATTCTCTCTTCAAGATATGCTCATTTTCAACTTCTATGAAACTTAGAGTGCCAAAGCTTGAAATCGTCATGTATGTATTTCACAAGCTCTGAATGCGGTTTCTGGCAAATGGGCATACCCCTGATAGATTATCAGCCCACCCTCAAACCTTTTCCTTTTGGATGAAATTTGAGTGTTGACTTTCAAGAAATGCACAGTTCGAAAAACTTTGTTTCTGAATGCGGGAAGAGTTAAAGGTTTTATAAAGCCTATATCTAAAGCTCCTAAAGGAGCAGATGGCTACCTTTTGAATATATGATATGGAACCACTCACCATCATACATATCTCATTTGGAAGAAGCTTGTGTATTCTCTCTTCAAGATATGCTCATTTTCAACTTCTACGAAACTTAGAGTGCCAAAGCTTGAAATCGTCATGTATGTATTTCACAAGCTCTGAATGCGGTTTCTGGCAAATGGGCATACCCCTGATAGATTATCGGCCCACCATCAAACCTTTTCCTTTTGGATGAAATTTGAGTGTTGACTTTCAAGAAATGCACAGTTCGAAAAACTTTGTTTCTGAATGTGGTTAAAGTTAAAGTTTTTATAAAGCCTATATCTAAAGCTCCTAAAGGAGCAGATGGCTACCTTTTGAATATATGATATGGAACCACTCACCATCATACATATCTCATTTGGAAGAAGCTAGTGTATTCTCTCTTCAAGATATGCTCATTTTCAACTTCTATGAAAGGTAGAGTGGCAAAGCTTGAAATCGTCATGTATGTTTTTCACAAGCTCTGAATGCGGTTTCTGGCAAATGGGTATACCCCTGATCGATGATCGGCCCACCATCAAACCTTTTCCTTTTGGATGAAATTTGAGTGTTGACTTTCAAGAAATGCACAGTTCGAAAAACTTTGTTTCTGAATGCGGGAAAAGTTAAAAGTTTTATAAAGCCTATATATAAAGCTCTTAAAGGAGCAGATGGCTACCTTTTGAATATATGATATGGAACCACTCACCATCATACATATCTCATTTGGAAGCAGCTAGTTTATTCTCTCTTCAAGATATGCTCATTTTCAACTTCTATGAAAGGTAGAGTGCCAAAGCTTGAAATCGTCATGTATGTATTTCACAAGCTCTGAATGCGGTTTCTGGCAAATGGGCATACCCCTGATAGATTATCGGCCCACCATCAAACCTTTTCCTTTTAGATGAAATTTGAGTGTTGAATTTCAAGAAATGCACAGTTCGAAAAACTTTGTTTCTGAATACGGGAAATGTTAAAGGTTTTATGAAGCCTATATCTAAAGCTCCTAAAGGAGCAGATGGCTACCTTTTGAATATATCATATGGAACCACTCACCATCATACATATCTCATTTGGAAGAAGCTAGTGTATTCTCTCTTCAAGATATGCTCATTTTCAACTTCTATGAAAGGTAGAGTGCCAAAGCTTGAAATCGTCATGTATGTATTTCACAAGCTCTGAATGCGGTTTCTGGCAAATGGGCATACCCCTGATAGATTATCGGCCCACCATCAAACCTTTTCCTTTTGGATGAAATTTGAGTGTTGAATTTCAAGAAATGCACAGTTCGAAAAACTTTGTTTCTGAATACGGGAAATGTTAAAGGTTTTATGAAGCCTATATCTAAAGCTCCTAAAGGAGCAGATGGCTACCTTTTGAATATATCATATGGAACCACTCACCATCATACATATCTCATTTGGAAGAAGCTAGTGTATTCTCTCTTCAAGATATGCTCATTTTCAACTTCTATGAAAGGTAGAGTGCCAAAGCTTGAAATCGTCATGTATGTATTTCACAAGCTCTGAATGCGGTTTCTGGCAAATGGGCATACCCCTCATAGATTATCGGCCCACCATCAAACCTTTTCCTTTTGGATGAAATTTGAGTGTTGACTTTCAAGAAATGCACAGTTCGAAATACTTTGTTTCTGAATGCGGGAAAAGTTAAAGATTTTATAAAGCCTATATCTAAAGCTCCTAAAGGAGCAGATGGCTACCTTTTGAATATATGATATGGAACCACTCACCATCATACATATCTCATTTGGAAGCAGCTAGTGTATTCTCTCTTTAAGATATGCTCATTTTCAACTTCTATGAAAATTAGAGTACCAAAGCTTGAAATCGTCATGTATGTATTTCACAAGCTCTTAATGCGGTTTCTGGCAAATGGGCATACCCCTGATAGATGATCGGCCCACCATCAAACCTCTTCCTTTTGGATGAAATTTGAGTGTTATCTTTCAAGTAATGCACAGTTCGAAAAACTTTGTTTCTGAATGCGGGAAAGGTTAAAGGTTTTATAAAGCCTATATCTAAAGCTCCTAAAGGAGCAGATGGCTACCTTTTGAATATATGATATGAAACCACTCACCATCATACATATTTCATTTGGAAGAAGCTAGTGTATTCTCTCTTTAAGATATGCTCATTTTCAACTTCTATGAAAGCTAGAGTGCCAAAGCTTGAAATCGTCATGTATGTATTTCACAATCTCTGAATGCGGTTTCTGGCAAATGGGCATACCCCTGATAGATTATCGGCCCACCATCAAACCTTTTCCTTTTGGATAAAATTTGAGTGTTGAATTTCAAGAAATGCACAGTTCGAAAAACTTTGTTTCTGAATGCGGTTAAAGTTAAAGGTTTTATAAAGCCTATATCTAAAGCTCCTAAAGGAGCAGATGGCTACCTTTGGAATATATCATATGGAACCACTCACCATCATACATATTTCATTTGGAAAAAGCTAGTGTATTCTCTCTTCAAGATATGCTCATTTTCAACTTCTATGAAACTTAGAGTGCCAAAGCTTGAAATCGTCATGTATGTATTTCACAAGCTCTGAATCAGGTTTCTGGCAAATGGGCATACCCTTGATAGATTATCGGCCCATCATCAAACCTTTTCCTTTTGGATGAAATTTGAGTGTTGACTTTCAAGAAATGCACAGTTCGAAAAAATTTTTTTCTGAATACGGGAAAAGTTAAAGGTTTTATAAAGCCTATATCTAAAGCTCCTAAAGAAGCAGATGGCTACCTTTTGAATATATAATATGGAACCACTCACCATCATACATATCTCATTTGGAAGCAGCTAGTGTATTCTCTCTTCAAGATATGCTCATTTTCAACTTCTATGAAAGGTAGAGTGGCAAAGCTTGAAATCGTCATGTATGTTTTTCACAAGCTCTGAATGCGGTTTCTGGCAAATGGGTATACCCCTGATAGATTATCGGCGCACCATCAAACCTTTTCCTTTTGGATGTAATTTGTATGTTGACTTTCAAGAAATGCACAGTTCGAAAAACTTTGTTTCTGAATGCGGTTAAAGTTAAAGGTTTTATAAAGCCTATATCTAAAGCTCCTAAAGGAGCAGATGGCTACCTTTTGAATATATGATATGGAACCACTCACCATCATACATATCTCATTTGGAAGAAGCTTGTGTATTCTCTCTTCAAGATATGCTCATTTTCAACTTCTACGAAACTTAGAGTGCCAAAGCTTGAAATCGTCATGTATGTATTTCACAAGCTCTGAATGCGGTTTCTGGCAAATGGGCATACCCCTGATAGATTATCGGCCCACCATCAAACCTTTTCCTTTTGGATGAAATTTGAGTGTTGACTTTCAAGAAATGCACAGTTCGAAAAACTTTGTTTCTGAATGCGGTTAAAGTTAAAGTTTTTATAAAGCCTATATCTAAAGCTCCTAAAGGAGCAGATGGCTACCTTTTGAATATATGATATGGAACCACTCACCATCATACATATCTCATTTGGAAGAAGCTAGTGTATTCTCTCTTCAAGATATGCTCATTTTCAACTTCTATGAAAGGTAGAGTGGCAAAGCTTGAAATCGTCATGTATGTTTTTCACAAGCTCTGAATGCGGTTTCTGGCAAATGGGTATACCCCTGATAGATTATCGGCCCACCATCAAACCTTTTCCTTTTGGATGTAATTTGTATGTTGACTTTCAAGAAATGCACAGTTCTAAAAACTTTGTTTCTGAATACGGGAAATGTTAAAGGTTTATGAAGCCTATATCTAAAGCTCCTAAAGGAGCAGATGGCTACCTTTTTAATATATGATATGGAACCACTCACCATCATACATATCTCATTTGGAAGAAGCTAGTGTATTCTCTCTTCAAGATATGCTCATTTTCAACTTCTATGAAAGGTAGAGTGGCAAAGCTTGACATCGTCATGTATGTTTTTCACAAGCTCTGAATGCGGTTTCTGGCAAATGGGTATACCCCTGATAGATTATCGGCCCACCATCAAACCTTTTCCTTTTGGATGTAATTTGTATGTTGACTTTCAAGAAATGCACAGTTCGAAAAACTTTGTTTCTGAATGCGATTAAAGTTAAAGGTTTTATAAAGCCTATATCTAAAGCTCCTAAAGGAGCAGATGGCTACCTTTTGAATATATGATATGGAACCACTCACCATCATACATATTTCATTTGGAAAAAGCTAGTGTATTCTCTCTTCAAGATATGCTCATTTTCAACTTCTATGAAACTTAGAGTGCCAAAGCTTGAAATCGTCATGTATGTATTTCACAAGCTCTGAATCAGGTTTCTGGCAAATGGGCATACCCTTGATAGATTATCGGCCCATCATCAAACCTTTTCCTTTTGGATGAAATTTGAGTGTTGACTTTCAAGAAATGCACAGTTCGAAAAACTTTGTTTCTGAATGCGGTTAAAGTTAAAGGTTTTATAAAGCCTATATTTAAAGCTCCTAAAGGAGCAGATGGCTACCTTTTGAATATATGATATGGAACCACTCACCATCATACATATTTCATTTGGAAAAAGCTAGTGTATTCTCTCTTCAAGATATGCTCATTTTCAACTTCTATGAAACTTAGAGTGCCAAAGCTTGAAATCGTCATGTATGTATTTCACAAGCTCTGAATGCGGTTTCTGGCAAATGGGCATACCCCTGATAGATTATCAGCCCACCCTCAAACCTTTTCCTTTTGGATGAAATTTGAGTGTTGACTTTCAAGAAATGCACAGTTCGAAAAACTTTGTTTCTGAATGCGGGAAGAGTTAAAGGTTTTATAAAGCCTATATCTAAAGCTCCTAAAGGAGCAGATGGCTACCTTTTGAATATATGATATGGAACCACTCACCATCATACATATCTCATTTGGAAGAAGCTTGTGTATTCTCTCTTCAAGATATGCTCATTTTCAACTTCTACGAAACTTAGAGTGCCAAAGCTTGAAATCGTCATGTATGTATTTCACAAGCTCTGAATCAGGTTTCTGGCAAATGGGCATACCCTTGATAGATTATCGGCCCATCATCAAACCTTTTCCTTTTGGATGAAATTTGAGTGTTGACTTTCAAGAAATGCACAGTTCGAAAAACTTTGTTTCTGAATGCGGTTAAAGTTAAAGTTTTTATAAAGCCTATATCTAAAGCTCCTAAAGGAGCAGATGGCTACCTTTTGAATATATGATATGGAACCACTCACCATCATACATATCTCATTTGGAAGAAGCTAGTGTATTCTCTCTTCAAGATATGCTCATTTTCAACTTCTATGAAAGGTAGAGTGGCAAAGCTTGAAATCGTCATGTATGTTTTTCACAAGCTCTGAATGCGGTTTCTGGCAAATGGGTATACCCCTGATCGATGATCGGCCCACCATCAAACCTTTTCCTTTTGTATGAAATTTGAGTGTTGACTTTCAAGAAATGCACAGTTCGAAAAACTTTGTTTCTGAATGCGGGAAAAGTTAAAAGTTTTATAAAGCCTATATATAAAGCTCTTAAAGGAGCAGATGGCTACCTTTTGAATATATGATATGGAACCACTCACCATCATACATATCTCATTTGGAAGCAGCTAGTTTATTCTCTCTTCAAGATATGCTCATTTTCAACTTCTATGAAAGGTAGAGTGCCAAAGCTTGAAATCGTCATGTATGTATTTCACAAGCTCTGAATGCGGTTTCTGGCAAATGGGCATACCCCTGATAGATTATCGGCCCACCATCAAACCTTTTCCTTTTGGATGAAATTTGAGTGTTGAATTTCAAGAAATGCACAGTTCGAAAAACTTTGTTTCTGAATACGGGAAATGTTAAAGGTTTTATGAAGCCTATATCTAAAGCTCCTAAAGGAGCAGATGGCTACCTTTTGAATATATCATATGGAACCACTCACCATCATACATATCTCATTTGGAAGAAGCTAGTGTATTCTCTCTTCAAGATATGCTCATTTTCAACTTCTATGAAAGGTAGAGTGCCAAAGCTTGAAATCGTCATGTATGTATTTCACAAGCTCTGAATGCGGTTTCTGGCAAATGGGCATACCCCTCCTAGATTATCGGCCCACCATCAAACCTTTTCCTTTTGGATGAAATTTGAGTGTTGACTTTCAAGAAATGCACAGTTCGAAAAACTTTGTTTCTGAATGCGGGAAAAGTTAAAAGTTTTATAAAGCCTATATATAAAGCTCTTAAAGGAGCAGATGGCTACCTTTTGAATATATGATATGGAACCACTCACCATCATACATATCTCATTTGGAAGCAGCTAGTTTATTCTCTCTTCAAGATATGCTAATTTTCAACTTCTATGAAAGGTAGAGTGCCAAAGCTTGAAATCGTCATGTATGTATTTCACAAGCTCTGATTGCGGTTTCTGGCAAATGGGCATACCCCTGATAGATTATCGGCCCACCATCAAACCTTTTCCTTTTGGATGAAATTTGAGTGTTGAATTTCAAGAAATGCACAGTTCGAAAAACTTTGTTTCTGAATACGGGAAAAGTTAAAGGTTTTATGAAGCCTATATCTAAAGCTCCTAAAGGAGCAGATGGCTACCTTTTGAATATATCATATGGAACCACTCACCATCATACATATCTCATTTGGAAGAAGCTAGTGTATTCTCTCTTCAAGATATGCTCATTTTCAACTTCTATGAAAGGTAGAGTGCCAAAGCTTGAAATCGTCATGTATGTATTTCACAAGCTCTGAATGCGGTTTCTGGCAAATGGGCATACCCCTCATAGATTATCGGCCCACCATCAAACCTTTTCCTTTTGGATGAAATTTGAGTGTTGACTTTCAAGAAATGCACAGTTCGAAATACTTTGTTTCTGAATGCGGGAAAAGTTAAAGATTTTATAAAGCCTATATCTAAAGCTCCTAAAGGAGCAGATGGCTACCTTTTGAATATATGATATGGAACCACTCACCATCATACATATCTCATTTGGAAGCAGCTAGTGTATTCTCTCTTTAAGATATGCTCATTTTCAACTTCTATGAACGCTAGAGTGCCAAAGCTTGAAAACGTCATGTATGTATTTCACAAGCTCTGAATGCGGTTTCTGGCAAATGGGTATACCCCTGATCGATGATCGGCCCACCATCAAACCTTTTCCTTTTGGATGAAATTTGAGTGTTGACTTTCAAGAAATGCACAGTTCGAAAAACTTTGTTTCTGAATGCGGGAAAAGTTAAAAGTTTTATAAAGCCTATATATAAAGCTCTTAAAGGAGCAGATGGCTACCTTTTGAATATATGATATGGAACCACTCACCATCATACATATCTCATTTGGAAGCAGCTAGTTTATTCTCTCTTCAAGATATGCTCATTTTCAACTTCTATGAAAGGTAGAGTGCCAAAGCTTGAAATCGTCATGTATGTATTTCACAAGCTCTGAATGCGGTTTCTGGCAAATGGGCATACCCCTGATAGATTATCGGCCCACCATCAAACCTTTTCCTTTTGGATGAAATTTGAGTGTTGAATTTCAAGAAATGCACAGTTCGAAAAACTTTGTTTCTGAATACGGGAAATGTTAAAGGTTTTATGAAGCCTATATCTAAAGCTCCTAAAGGAGCAGATGGCTACCTTTTGAATATATCATATGGAACCACTCACCATCATACATATCTCATTTGGAAGAAGCTAGTGTATTCTCTCTTCAAGATATGCTCATTTTCAACTTCTATGAAAGGTAGAGTGCCAAAGCTTGAAATCGTCATGTATGTATTTCACAAGCTCTGAATGCGGTTTCTGGCAAATGGGCATACCCCTCATAGATTATCGGCCCACCATCAAACTTTTTCCTTTTGGATGAAATTTGAGTGTTGACTTTCAAGAAATGCACAGTTCGAAAAACTTTGTTTCTGAATGCGGGAAAAGTTAAAAGTTTTATAAAGCCTATATATAAAGCTCTTAAAGGAGCAGATGGCTACCTTTTGAATATATGATATGGAACCACTCACCATCATACATATCTCATTTGGAAGCAGCTAGTTTATTCTCTCTTCAAGATATGCTCATTTTCAACTTCTATGAAAGGTAGAGTGCCAAAGCTTGAAATCGTCATGTATGTATTTCACAAGCTCTGAATGCGGTTTCTGGCAAATGGGCATACCCCTGATAGATTATCGGCCCACCATCAAACCTTTTCCTTTTGGATGAAATTTGAGTGTTGAATTTCAAGAAATGCACAGTTCGAAAAACTTTGTTTCTGAATACGGGAAATGTTAAAGGTTTTATGAAGCCTATATCTAAAGCTCCTAAAGGAGCAGATGGCTACCTTTTGAATATATCATATGGAACCACTCACCATCATACATATCTCATTTGGAAGAAGCTAGTGTATTCTCTCTTCAAGATATGCTCATTTTCAACTTCTATGAAAGGTAGAGTGCCAAAGCTTGAAATCGTCATGTATGTATTTCACAAGCTCTGAATGCGGTTTCTGGCAAATGGGCATACCCCTCATAGATTATCGGCCCACCATCAAACCTTTTCCTTTTGGATGAAATTTGAGTGTTGACTTTCAAGAAATGCACAGTTCGAAATACTTTGTTTCTGAATGCGGGAAAAGTTAAAGATTTTATAAAGCCTATATCTAAAGCTCCTAAAGGAGCAGATGGCTACCTTTTGAATATATGATATGGAACCACTCACCATCATACATATCTCATTTGGAAGCAGCTAGTGTATTCTCTCTTTAAGATATGCTCATTTTCAACTTCTATGAACGCTAGAGTGCCAAAGCTTGAAAACGTCATGTATGTATTTCACAAGCTCTGAATGCGGTTTCTGGTGAATGGGCATACCCCTGAAGGATTATCGGCCTACCATCAAACCTTTTCCTTTTGGATGAAATTTGAGTGTTGACTTTCAAGAAATGCACAGTTCGAAAAACTTTGTTTCTGAATGCGGGAAAAGTTAAAGGTTTTATAAAGCCTATATCTAAAGCTCCTAAAGGCGCAGATGGCTACCTTTTGAATATATCATATGGAACCACTCACCATCATACATATTTCATTTGGAAGAAGCTAGTGTATTCTTTCTTCAAGATATGCTCATTTTCAACTTCTATGAAAATTAGAGTACCAAAGCTTGAAATCGTCATGTATGTATTTCACAAGCTCTTAATGCGGTTTCTGGCAAATGGGCATACCCCTGATAGATGATCGGCCCACCATCAAACCTCTTCCTTTTGGATGAAATTTGAGTGTTATCTTTCAAGTAATGCACAGTTCGAAAAACTTTGTTTCTGAATGCGGGAAAGGTTAAAGGTTTTATAAAGCCTATATCTAAAGCTCCTAAAGGAGCAGATGGCTACCTTTTGAATATATGATATGAAACCACTCACCATCATACATATTTCATTTGGAAGAAGCTAGTGTATTCTCTCTTTAAGATATGCTCATTTTCAACTTCTATGAAAGCTAGAGTGCCAAAGCTTGAAATCGTCATGTATGTATTTCACAATCTCTGAATGCGGTTTCTGGCAAATGGGCATACCCCTGATAGATTATCGGCCCACCATCAAACCTTTTCCTTTTGGATAAAATTTGAGTGTTGAATTTCAAGAAATGCACAGTTCGAAAAACTTTGTTTCTGAATGCGGTTAAAGTTAAAGGTTTTATAAAGCCTATATCTAAAGCTCCTAAAGGAGCAGATGGCTACCTTTGGAATATATCATATGGAACCACTCACCATCATACATATTTCATTTGGAAAAAGCTAGTGTATTCTCTCTTCAAGATATGCTCATTTTCAACTTCTATGAAACTTAGAGTGCCAAAGCTTGAAATCGTCATGTATGTATTTCACAAGCTCTGAATCAGGTTTCTGGCAAATGGGCATACCCTTGATAGATTATCGGCCCATCATCAAACCTTTTCCTTTTGGATGAAATTTGAGTGTTGACTTTCAAGAAATGCACAGTTCGAAAAAAAAATTTTCTGAATACGGGAAAAGTTAAAGGTTTTATGAAGCCTATATCTAAAGCTCCTAAAGAAGCAGATGGCTACCTTTTGAATATATAATATGGAACCACTCACCATCATACATATCTCATTTGGAAGCAGCTAGTGTATTCTCTCTTCAAGATATGCTCATTTTCAACTTCTATGAAAGGTAGAGTGGCAAAGCTTGAAATCGTCATGTATGTTTTTCACAAGCTCTGAATGCGGTTTCTGGCAAATGGGTATACCCCTGATAGATTATCGGCGCACCATCAAACCTTTTCCTTTTGGATGTAATTTGTATGTTGACTTTCAAGAAATGCACAGTTCGAAAAACTTTGTTTCTGAATGCGGTTAAAGTTAAAGGTTTTATAAAGCCTATATCTAAAGCTCCTAAAGGAGCAGATGGCTACCTTTTGAATATATGATATGGAACCACTCACCATCATACATATCTCATTTGGAAGAAGCTTGTGTATTCTCTCTTCAAGATATGCTCATTTTCAACTTCTACGAAACTTAGAGTGCCAAAGCTTGAAATCGTCATGTATGTATTTCACAAGCTCTGAATGCGGTTTCTGGCAAATGGGCATACCCCTGATAGATTATCGGCCCACCATCAAACCTTTTCCTTTTGGATGAAATTTGAGTGTTGACTTTCAAGAAATGCACAGTTCGAAAAACTTTGTTTCTGAATGCGGTTAAAGTTAAAGTTTTTATAAAGCCTATATCTAAAGCTCCTAAAGGAGCAGATGGCTACCTTTTGAATATATGATATGGAACCACTCACCATCATACATATCTCATTTGGAAGAAGCTAGTGTATTCTCTCTTCAAGATATGCTCATTTTCAACTTCTATGAAAGGTAGAGTGGCAAAGCTTGAAATCGTCATGTATGTTTTTCACAAGCTCTGAATGCGGTTTCTGGCAAATGGGTATACCCCTGATAGATTATCGGCCCACCATCAAACCTTTTCCTTTTGGATGTAATTTGTATGTTGACTTTCAAGAAATGCACAGTTCTAAAAACTTTGTTTCTGAATACGGGAAATGTTAAAGGTTTATGAAGCCTATATCTAAAGCTCCTAAAGGAGCAGATGGCTACCTTTTGAATATATGATATGGAACCACTCACCATCATACATATCTCATTTGGAAGAAGCTAGTGTATTCTCTCTTCAAGATATGCTCATTTTCAACTTCTATGAAAGGTAGAGTGGCAAAGCTTGAAATCGTCATGTATGTTTTTCACAAGCTCTGAATGCGGTTTCTGGCAAATGGGTATACCCCTGATAGATTATCGGCCCACCATCAAACCTTTTCCTTTTGGATGTAATTTGTATGTTGACTTTCAAGAAATGCACAGTTCGAAAAACTTTGTTTCTGAATGCGATTAAAGTTAAAGGTTTTATAAAGCCTATATCTAAAGCTCCTAAAGGAGCAGATGGCTACCTTTTGAATATATGATATGGAACCACTCACCATCATACATATTTCATTTGGAAAAAGCTAGTGTATTCTCTCTTCAAGATATGCTCATTTTCAACTTCTATGAAACTTAGAGTGCCAAAGCTTGAAATCGTCATGTATGTATTTCACAAGCTCTGAATCAGGTTTCTGGCAAATGGGCATACCCTTGATAGATTATCGGCCCATCATCAAACCTTTTCCTTTTGGATGAAATTTGAGTGTTGACTTTCAAGAAATGCACAGTTCGAAAAACTTTGTTTCTGAATGCGGTTAAAGTTAAAGGTTTTATAAAGCCTATATTTAAAGCTCCTAAAGGAGCAGATGGCTACCTTTTGAATATATGATATGGAACCACTCACCATCATACATATTTCATTTGGAAAAAGCTAGTGTATTCTCTCTTCAAGATATGCTCATTTTCAACTTCTATGAAACTTAGAGTGCCAAAGCTTGAAATCGTCATGTATGTATTTCACAAGCTCTGAATGCGGTTTCTGGCAAATGGGCATACCCCTGATAGATTATCAGCCCACCCTCAAACCTTTTCCTTTTGGATGAAATTTGAGTGTTGACTTTCAAGAAATGCACAGTTCGAAAAACTTTGTTTCTGAATGCGGGAAGAGTTAAAGGTTTTATAAAGCCTATATCTAAAGCTCCTAAAGGAGCAGATGGCTACCTTTTGAATATATGATATGGAACCACTCACCATCATACATATCTCATTTGGAAGAAGCTTGTGTATTCTCTCTTCAAGATATGCTCATTTTCAACTTCTACGAAACTTAGAGTGCCAAAGCTTGAAATCGTCATGTATGTATTTCACAAGCTCTGAATCAGGTTTCTGGCAAATGGGCATACCCTTGATAGATTATCGGCCCATCATCAAACCTTTTCCTTTTGGATGAAATTTGAGTGTTGACTTTCAAGAAATGCACAGTTCGAAAAACTTTGTTTCTGAATGCGGTTAAAGTTAAAGTTTTTATAAAGCCTATATCTAAAGCTCCTAAAGGAGCAGATGGCTACCTTTTGAATATATGATATGGAACCACTCACCATCATACATATCTCATTTGGAAGAAGCTAGTGTATTCTCTCTTCAAGATATGCTCATTTTCAACTTCTATGAAAGGTAGAGTGGCAAAGCTTGAAATCGTCATGTATGTTTTTCACAAGCTCTGAATGCGGTTTCTGGCAAATGGGTATACCCCTGATCGATGATCGGCCCACCATCAAACCTTTTCCTTTTGTATGAAATTTGAGTGTTGACTTTCAAGAAATGCACAGTTCGAAAAACTTTGTTTCTGAATGCGGGAAAAGTTAAAAGTTTTATAAAGCCTATATATAAAGCTCTTAAAGGAGCAGATGGCTACCTTTTGAATATATGATATGGAACCACTCACCATCATACATATCTCATTTGGAAGCAGCTAGTTTATTCTCTCTTCAAGATATGCTCATTTTCAACTTCTATGAAAGGTAGAGTGCCAAAGCTTGAAATCGTCATGTATGTATTTCACAAGCTCTGAATGCGGTTTCTGGCAAATGGGCATACCCCTGATAGATTATCGGCCCACCATCAAACCTTTTCCTTTTGGATGAAATTTGAGTGTTGAATTTCAAGAAATGCACAGTTCGAAAAACTTTGTTTCTGAATACGGGAAATGTTAAAGGTTTTATGAAGCCTATATCTAAAGCTCCTAAAGGAGCAGATGGCTACCTTTTGAATATATCATATGGAACCACTCACCATCATACATATCTCATTTGGAAGAAGCTAGTGTATTCTCTCTTCAAGATATGCTCATTTTCAACTTCTATGAAAGGTAGAGTGCCAAAGCTTGAAATCGTCATGTATGTATTTCACAAGCTCTGAATGCGGTTTCTGGCAAATGGGCATACCCCTCCTAGATTATCGGCCCACCATCAAACCTTTTCCTTTTGGATGAAATTTGAGTGTTGACTTTCAAGAAATGCACAGTTCGAAAAACTTTGTTTCTGAATGCGGGAAAAGTTAAAAGTTTTATAAAGCCTATATATAAAGCTCTTAAAGGAGCAGATGGCTACCTTTTGAATATATGATATGGAACCACTCACCATCATACATATCTCATTTGGAAGCAGCTAGTTTATTCTCTCTTCAAGATATGCTCATTTTCAACTTCTATGAAAGGTAGAGTGCCAAAGCTTGAAATCGTCATGTATGTATTTCACAAGCTCTGAATGCGGTTTCTGGCAAATGGGCATACCCCTGATAGATTATCGGCCCACCATCAAACCTTTTCCTTTTGGATGAAATTTGAGTGTTGAATTTCAAGAAATGCACAGTTCGAAAAACTTTGTTTCTGAATACGGGAAAAGTTAAAGGTTTTATGAAGCCTATATCTAAAGCTCCTAAAGGAGCAGATGGCTACCTTTTGAATATATCATATGGAACCACTCACCATCATACATATCTCATTTGGAAGAAGCTAGTGTATTCTCTCTTCAAGATATGCTCATTTTCAACTTCTATGAAAGGTAGAGTGCCAAAGCTTGAAATCGTCATGTATGTATTTCACAAGCTCTGAATGCGGTTTCTGGCAAATGGGCATACCCCTCATAGATTATCGGCCCACCATCAAACCTTTTCCTTTTGGATGAAATTTGAGTGTTGACTTTCAAGAAATGCACAGTTCGAAATACTTTGTTTCTGAATGCGGGAAAAGTTAAAGATTTTATAAAGCCTATATCTAAAGCTCCTAAAGGAGCAGATGGCTACCTTTTGAATATATGATATGGAACCACTCACCATCATACATATCTCATTTGGAAGCAGCTAGTGTATTCTCTCTTTAAGATATGCTCATTTTCAACTTCTATGAACGCTAGAGTGCCAAAGCTTGAAAACGTCATGTATGTATTTCACAAGCTCTGAATGCGGTTTCTGGTGAATGGGCATACCCCTGAAGGATTATCGGCCTACCATCAAACCTTTTCCTTTTGGATGAAATTTGAGTGTTGACTTTCAAGAAATGCACAGTTCGAAAAACTTTGTTTCTGAATGCGGGAAAAGTTAAAGGTTTTATAAAGCCTATATCTAAAGCTCCTAAAGGCGCAGATGGCTACCTTTGGAATATATCATATGGAACCACTCACCATCATACATATTTCATTTGGAAGAAGCTAGTGTATTCTCTCTTCAAGATATGCTCATTTTCAACTTCTATGAAAGGTAGAGTGGCAAAGCTTGAAATCGTCATGTATGTTTTTCACAAGCTCTGAATGCGGTTTCTGGCAAATGGGTATACCCCTGATCGATGATCGGCCCACCATCAAACCTTTTCCTTTTGTATGAAATTTGAGTGTTGACTTTCAAGAAATGCACAGTTCGAAAAACTTTGTTTCTGAATGCGGGAAAAGTTAAAAGTTTTATAAAGCCTATATATAAAGCTCTTAAAGGAGCAGATGGCTACCTTTTGAATATATGATATGGAACCACTCACCATCATACATATCTCATTTGGAAGCAGCTAGTTTATTCTCTCTTCAAGATATGCTCATTTTCAACTTCTATGAAAGGTAGAGTGCCAAAGCTTGAAATCGTCATGTATGTATTTCACAAGCTCTGAATGCGGTTTCTGGCAAATGGGCATACCCCTGATAGATTATCGGCCCACCATCAAACCTTTTCCTTTTGGATGAAATTTGAGTGTTGAATTTCAAGAAATGCACAGTTCGAAAAACTTTGTTTCTGAATACGGGAAATGTTAAAGGTTTTATGAAGCCTATATCTAAAGCTCCTAAAGGAGCAGATGGCTACCTTTTGAATATATCATATGGAACCACTCACCATCATACATATCTCATTTGGAAGAAGCTAGTGTATTCTCTCTTCAAGATATGCTCATTTTCAACTTCTATGAAAGGTAGAGTGCCAAAGCTTGAAATCGTCATGTATGTATTTCACAAGCTCTGAATGCGGTTTCTGGCAAATGGGCATACCCCTCCTAGATTATCGGCCCACCATCAAACCTTTTCCTTTTGGATGAAATTTGAGTGTTGACTTTCAAGAAATGCACAGTTCGAAAAACTTTGTTTCTGAATGCGGGAAAAGTTAAAAGTTTTATAAAGCCTATATATAAAGCTCTTAAAGGAGCAGATGGCTACCTTTTGAATATATGATATGGAACCACTCACCATCATACATATCTCATTTGGAAGCAGCTAGTTTATTCTCTCTTCAAGATATGCTCATTTTCAACTTCTATGAAAGGTAGAGTGCCAAAGCTTGAAATCGTCATGTATGTATTTCACAAGCTCTGAATGCGGTTTCTGGCAAATGGGCATACCCCTGATAGATTATCGGCCCACCATCAAACCTTTTCCTTTTGGATGAAATTTGAGTGTTGAATTTCAAGAAATGCACAGTTCGAAAAACTTTGTTTCTGAATACGGGAAAAGTTAAAGGTTTTATGAAGCCTATATCTAAAGCTCCTAAAGGAGCAGATGGCTACCTTTTGAATATATCATATGGAACCACTCACCATCATACATATCTCATTTGGAAGAAGCTAGTGTATTCTCTCTTCAAGATATGCTCATTTTCAACTTCTATGAAAGGTAGAGTGCCAAAGCTTGAAATCGTCATGTATGTATTTCACAAGCTCTGAATGCGGTTTCTGGCAAATGGGCATACCCCTCATAGATTATCGGCCCACCATCAAACCTTTTCCTTTTGGATGAAATTTGAGTGTTGACTTTCAAGAAATGCACAGTTCGAAATACTTTGTTTCTGAATGCGGGAAAAGTTAAAGATTTTATAAAGCCTATATCTAAAGCTCCTAAAGGAGCAGATGGCTACCTTTTGAATATATGATATGGAACCACTCACCATCATACATATCTCATTTGGAAGCAGCTAGTGTATTCTCTCTTTAAGATATGCTCATTTTCAACTTCTATGAACGCTAGAGTGCCAAAGCTTGAAAACGTCATGTATGTATTTCACAAGCTCTGAATGCGGTTTCTGGTGAATGGGCATACCCCTGAAGGATTATCGGCCTACCATCAAACCTTTTCCTTTTGGATGAAATTTGAGTGTTGACTTTCAAGAAATGCACAGTTCGAAAAACTTTGTTTCTGAATGCGGGAAAAGTTAAAGGTTTTATAAAGCCTATATCTAAAGCTCCTAAAGGCGCAGATGGCTACCTTTGGAATATATCATATGGAACCACTCACCATCATACATATTTCATTTGGAAGAAGCTAGTGTATTCTTTCTTCAAGATATGCTCATTTTCAACTTCTATGAAAATTAGAGTACCAAAGCTTGAAATCGTCATGTATGTATTTCACAAGCTCTTAATGCGGTTTCTGGCAAATGGGCATACCCCTGATAGATGATCGGCCCACCATCAAACCTCTTCCTTTTGGATGAAATTTGAGTGTTATCTTTCAAGTAATGCACAGTTCGAAAAACTTTGTTTCTGAATGCGGGAAAGGTTAAAGGTTTTATAAAGCCTATATCTAAAGCTCCTAAAGGAGCAGATGGCTACCTTTTGAATATATCATATGGAACCACTCACCATCATATATATTTCATTTGGAAGAAGCTAGTGTATTCTCTCTTCAAGATATGCTCATTTTCAATTTCTATGAAACTTAGAGTACCAAAGCTTGAAATCGTCATGTATGTATTTCACAAGCTCTTAATGCGGTTTCTGGCAAATGGGCATATACCCCTGATAGATTATCGGCCCACCATCAAACCTCTTCCTTTTGGATGAAATTTGAGTGTTGACTTTCAAGAAATGCACAGTTCGAAAAACTTTGTTTCTGAATGCGGGAAAAGTTAAAGGTTTTATAAAGCCTATATCTAAAGCTCCTAAAGGAGCAGATGGCTACCTTTTGAATATATCATATGGAACCACTCACCATCATACATATTTCATTTGGAAGCAGCTAGTGTATTCTTTCTTCAAGATATGCTCATTTTCAACTTCTATGAAACTTAGAGTACCAAAGCTTGAAATCGTCATGTATGTATTTCACAACCTCTTAATGCGGTTCCTGGCAAATGGGCATACCCCTGATAGATGATCGGCCCACCATCAAACCTTTTCCTTTTGGATGAAATTTGAGTGTTGACTTTCAAGAAATGCACACTTCGAAAAACTTTGTTTCTGAATGCGGGAAAGGTTAAAGGTTTTATAAAGCCTATATCTAAAGCTCCTAAAGGAGCAGATGGCTACCTTTTGAATATATCATATGGAACCACTCACCATCATATATATTTCATTTGGAAGAAGCTAGTGTATTCTCTCTTCAAGATATGCTCATTTTCAACTTCTATGAAACTTAGAGTACCAAAGCTTGAAATGGTCATGTATGTATTTCACAAGCTCTTAATGCGGTTTCTGGCAAATGGGCATATACCCCTGATAGATTATCGGCCCACCATCAAACCTCTTCCTTTTGGATGAAATTTGAGTGTTATCTTTCAAGTAATGCACAGTTCGAAAAACTTTGTTTCTGAATTCGGGAAAAGTTAAAGGTTTTATAAAGCCTATATCTAAAGCTCCTAAAGGAGCAGATGGCTACCTTTTGAATATATCATATGGAACCACTCACCATCATACATATTTCATTTGGAAGAAGCTAGTGTATTCTTTCTTCAAGATATGCTCATTTTCAACTTCTATGAAACTTAGAGTACCAAAGCTTGAAATCGTCATGTATGTATTTCACAAGCTCTGAATGCGGTTTCTGGCAAATGGGCATACCCCTGATAGATGATCGGCCCACCATCAAACCTCTTCCTTTTGCTTGAAAATTGAGTGTTGACTTTCAAGAAATGCACAGTTCGAAAAACTTTGTTTCTGAATGCGGGAAAAGTTAAAGGTTTTATAAAGCCTATATCTAAAGCTCCTAAAGGAGCAGATGGCTACCTTTTGAATATATCATATGGAACCACTCACCATCATACATATTTCATTTGGAAGAAGCTAGTGTATTCTTTCTTCAAGATATGCTCATTTTCAACTTCTATGAAAATTAGAGTACCAAAGCTTGAAATCGTCATGTATGTATTTCACAAGCTCTTAATGCGGTTTCTGGCAAATGGGCATACCCCTGATAGATTATCGGCCCACCATCAAACCTTTTCCTTTTGGATGAAATTTGAGTGTTGACTTTCAAGAAATGCACAGTTCGAAAAACTTTGTTTCTGAATGCGGGAAAAGTTAAAGGTTTTATAAAGCCTATATCTAAAGCTCCTAAAGGAGCAGATGGCTACCTTTTGAATATATCATATGGAACCACTCACCATCATACATATTTCATTTGGAAGAAGCTAGTGTATTCTCTCTTCAAGATATGCTCATTTTCAACTTCTATGAAAATTAGAGTACCAAAGCTTGAAATCGTCATGTATGTATTTCACAAGCTCTTAATGCGGTTTCTGGCAAATGGGCATACCCCTGATAGATGATCGGCCCACCATCAAACCTTTTCCTTTTGGATGAAATTTGAGTGTTGACTTTCAAGAAATGCACAGTTCGAAAAACTTTGTTTCTGAATGCGGGAAAAGTTAAAGGTTTTATAAAGCCTATATCTAAAGCTCCTAAAGGAGCAGATGGCTACCTTTTGAATATATCATATGGAACCACTCACCATCATACATATTTCATTTGGAAGAAGCTAGTGTATTCTCTCTTCAAGATATGCTCATTTTCAACTTCTATGAAACTTAGAGTACCAAAGCTTGAAATCGTCATGTATGTATTTCACAAGCTCTGAATGCGGTTTCTGGCAAATGGGCATACCCCTGATAGATGATCGGCCCACCATCAAACCTCTTCCTTTTGGATGAAATTTGAGTGTTGACTTTCAAGAAATGCACAGTTCGAAAAACTTTGTTTCTGAATGCGGGAAAGGTTAAAGGTTTTATAAAGCCTATATCTAAAGCTCCTAAAGGAGCAGATGGCTACCTTTGGAATATATCATATGGAACCACTCACCATCATACATATTTCATTTGGAAGAAGCTAGTGTATTCTTTCTTCAAGATATGCTCATTTTCAACTTCTATGAAACTTAGAGTACCAAAGCTTGAAATCGTCATGTATGTATTTCACAAGCTCTGAATGCGGTTTCTGGCAAATGGGCATACCCCTGATAGATGATCGGCCCACCATCAAACCTCTTCCTTTTGGATGAAATTTGAGTGTTGACTTTCAAGTAATGCACAGTTCGAAAAACTTTGTTTCTGAATGCGGGAAAAGTTAAAGGTTTTATAAAGCCTAAATCTAAAGCTCCTAAAGGAGCAGATGGCTACCTTTTGAATATATCATATGGAACCACTCACCATCATACATATTTCATTTGGAAGAAGCTAGTGTATTCTCTCTTCAAGATATGCTCATTTTCAACTTCTATGAAACTTAGAGTACCAAAGCCTAAATCGTCATGTATGTATTTCACAAGCTCTGAATGCGGTTTCTGGCAAATGGGCATACCCCTGATAGATGATCGGCCCACCATCAAACCTCTTCCTTTTGGATGAAATTTGAGTGTTGACTTTCAAGAAATGCACATGTCGAAAAACTTTGTTTCTGAATGCGGGAAAAGTTAAAGGTTTTATAAAGCCTATATCTAAAGCTCCTAAAGGAGCAGATGGCTACCTTTGGAATATATCATATGGAACCACTCACCATCATACATATTTCATTTGGAAGAAGCTAGTGTATTCTCTCTTCAAGATATGCTCATTTTCAACTTCTATGAAACTTAGAGTACCAAAGCTTGAAATCGTCATGTATGTATTTCACAAGCTCTGAATGCGGTTTCTGGCAAATGGGCATACCCCTGATAGATGATCGGCCCACCATCAAACCTTTTCCTTTTGGATGAAATTTGAGTGTTGACTTTCAAGAAATGCACAGTTCGAAAAACTTTGTTTCTGAATGCGGGAAAGGTTAAAGATTTTATAAAGCCTATATCTAAAGCTCCTAAAGGAGCAGATGGCTACCTTTTGAATATATCATATGGAACCACTCACCATCATATATATTTCATTTGGAAGAAGCTAGTGTATTCTCTCTTCAAGATATGCTCTTTTTCAACTTCTATGAAACTTAGAGTACCAAAGCTTGAAATCGTCAAGTATGTATTTCACAAGCTCTTAATCCGGTTTCTGGCAAATGGGCATACCCCTCATAGATGATCGGCCCACCATCAAACCTTTTCCTTTTGGATGAAATTTGAGTGTTGACTTTCAAGAAATGCACAGTTCGAAAAACTTTGTTTCTGAATGCGGGAAAAGTTAAAGGTTTTATAAAGCCTATATCTAAAGCTCCTAAAGGCGCAGATGGCTACCTTTGGAATATATCATATGGAACCACTCACCATCATACATATTTCATTTGGAAGAAGCTAGTGTATTCTTTCTTCAAGTTATGCTCATTTTCAACTTCTATGAAAATTAGAGTACCAAAGCTTGAAATCGTCATGTATGTATTTCACAAGCTCTTAATGCGGTTTCTGGCAAATGGGCATACCCCTGATAGATGATCGGCCCACCATCAAACCTTTTCCTTTTGGATGAAATTTGAGTGTTGACTTTCAAGAAATGCACAGTTCGAAAAACTTTGTTTCTGAATGCGGGAAAGGTTAAAGGTTTTATAAAGCCTATATCTAAAGCTCCTAAAGGAGCAGATGGCTACCTTTTGAATATATCATATGGAACCACTCACCATCATACATATTTCATTTGGAAGAAGCTAGTGTATTCTTTCTTCAAGATATGCTCATTTTCAACTTCTATGAAACTTAGAGTACCAAAGCTTGAAATCGTCATGTATGTATTTCACAAGCTCTGAATGCGGTTTCTGGCAAATGGGCATACCCCTGATAGATGATCGGCCCACCATCAAACCTCTTCCTTTTGCTTGAAAATTGAGTGTTGACTTTCAAGAAATGCACAGTTCGAAAAACTTTGTTTCTGAATGCGGGAAAAGTTAAAGGTTTTATAAAGCCTATATCTAAAGCTCCTAAAGGAGCAGATGGCTACCTTTTGAATATATCATATGGAACCACTCACCATCATACATATTTCATTTGGAAGAAGCTAGTGTATTCTTTCTTCAAGATATGCTCATTTTCAACTTCTATGAAAATTAGAGTACCAAAGCTTGAAATCGTCATGTATGTATTTCACAAGCTCTTAATGCGGTTTCTGGCAAATGGGCATACCCCTGATAGATTATCGGCCCACCATCAAACCTTTTCCTTTTGGATGAAATTTGAGTGTTGACTTTCAAGAAATGCACAGTTCGAAAAACTTTGTTTCTGAATGCGGGAAAAGTTAAAGGTTTTATAAAGCCTATATCTAAAGCTCCTAAAGGAGCAGATGGCTACCTTTTGAATATATCATATGGAACCACTCACCATCATACATATTTCATTTGGAAGAAGCTAGTGTATTCTCTCTTCAAGATATGCTCATTTTCAACTTCTATGAAAATTAGAGTACCAAAGCTTGAAATCGTCATGTATGTATTTCACAAGCTCTTAATGCGGTTTCTGGCAAATGGGCATACCCCTGATAGATGATCGGCCCACCATCAAACCTTTTCCTTTTGGATGAAATTTGAGTGTTGACTTTCAAGAAATGCACAGTTCGAAAAACTTTGTTTCTGAATGCGGGAAAAGTTAAAGGTTTTATAAAGCCTATATCTAAAGCTCCTAAAGGAGCAGATGGCTACCTTTTGAATATATCATATGGAACCACTCACCATCATACATATTTCATTTGGAAGAAGCTAGTGTATTCTCTCTTCAAGATATGCTCATTTTCAACTTCTATGAAACTTAGAGTACCAAAGCTTGAAATCGTCATGTATGTATTTCACAAGCTCTGAATGCGGTTTCTGGCAAATGGGCATACCCCTGATAGATGATCGGCCCACCATCAAACCTCTTCCTTTTGGATGAAATTTGAGTGTTGACTTTCAAGAAATGCACAGTTCGAAAAACTTTGTTTCTGAATGCGGGAAAAGTTAAAGGTTTTATAAAGCCTATATCTAAAGCTCCTAAAGGAGCAGATGGCTACCTTTGGAATATATCATATGGAACCACTCACCATCATACATATTTCATTTGGAAGAAGCTAGTGTATTCTTTCTTCAAGATATGCTCATTTTCAACTTCTATGAAACTTAGAGTACCAAAGCTTGAAATCGTCATGTATGTATTTCACAAGCTCTGAATGCGGTTTCTGGCAAATGGGCATACCCCTGATAGATGATCGGCCCACCATCAAACCTCTTCCTTTTGGATGAAATTTGAGTGTTGACTTTCAAGAAATGCACAGTTCGAAAAACTTTGTTTCTGAATGCGGGAAAAGTTAAAGGTTTTATAAAGCCTATATCTAAAGCTCCTAAAGGAGCAGATGGCTACCTTTGGAATATATCATATGGAACCACTCACCATCATACATATTTCATTTGGAAGAAGCTAGTGTATTCTTTCTTCAAGATATGCTCATTTTCAACTTCTATGAAAATTAGAGTACCAAAGCTTGAAATCGTCATGTATGTATTTCACAAGCTCTTAATGCGGTTTCTGGCAAATGGGCATACCCCTGATAGATTATCGGCCCACCATCAAACCTCTTCCTTTTGGATGAAATTTGAATGTTGACTTTCAAGTAATGCACAGTTCGAAAAACTTTGTTTCTGAATGCGGGAAAAGTTAAAGGTTTTATAAAGCCTAAATCTAAAGCTCCTAAAGGAGCAGATGGCTACCTTTTGAATATATCATATGGAACCACTCACCATCATACATATTTCATTTGGAAGAAGCTAGTGTATTCTCTCTTCAAGATATGCTCATTTTCAACTTCTATGAAACTTAGAGTACCAAAGCCTAAATCGTCATGTATGTATTTCACAAGCTCTGAATGCGGTTTCTGGCAAATGGGCATACCCCTGATAGATGATCGGCCCACCATCAAACCTCTTCCTTTTGGATGAAATTTGAGTGTTGACTTTCAAGAAATGCACATGTCGAAAAACTTTGTTTCTGAATGCGGGAAAAGTTAAAGGTTTTATAAAGCCTATATCTAAAGCTCCTAAAGGAGCAGATGGCTACCTTTGGAATATATCATATGGAACCACTCACCATCATACATATTTCATTTGGAAGAAGCTAGTGTATTCTCTCTTCAAGATATGCTCATTTTCAACTTCTATGAAACTTAGAGTACCAAAGCTTGAAATCGTCATGTATGTATTTCACAAGCTCTGAATGCGGTTTCTGGCAAATGGGCATACCCCTGATAGATGATCGGCCCACCATCAAACCTCTTCCTTTTGGATGAAATTTGAGTGTTGACTTTCAAGAAATGCACAGTTCGAAAAACTTTGTTTCTGAATGCGGGAAAAGTTAAAGGTTTTATAAAGCCTATATCTAAAGCTCCTAAAGGAGCAGATGGCTACCTTTGGAATATATCATATGGAACCACTCACCATCATACATATTTCATTTGGAAGAAGCTAGTGTATTCTTTCTTCAAGATATGCTCATTTTAAACTTCTATGAAAATTAGAGTACCAAAGCTTGAAATCGTCATGTATGTATTTCACAAGCTCTTAATGCGGTTTCTGGCAAATGGGCATACCCCTGATAGATGATCGGCCCACCATCAAACCTTTTCCTTTTGGATGAAATTTGAGTGTTGACTTTCAAGAAATGCACAGTTCGAAAAACTTTGTTTCTGAATGCGGGAAAGGTTAAAGATTTTATAAAGCCTATATCTAAAGCTCCTAAAGGAGCAGATGGCTACCTTTTGAATATATCATATGGAACCACTCACCATCATATATATTTCATTTGGAAGAAGCTAGTGTATTCTCTCTTCAAGATATGCTCTTTTTCAACTTCTATGAAACTTAGAGTACCAAAGCTTGAAATCGTCAAGTATGTATTTCACAAGCTCTTAATCCGGTTTCTGGCAAATGGGCATACCCCTCATAGATGATCGGCCCACCATCAAACCTTTTCCTTTTGGATGAAATTTGAGTGTTGACTTTCAAGAAATGCACAGTTCGAAAAACTTTGTTTCTGAATGCGGGAAAAGTTAAAGGTTTTATAAAGCCTATATCTAAAGCTCCTAAAGGCGCAGATGGCTACCTTTGGAATATATCATATGGAACCACTCACCATCATACATATTTCATTTGGAAGAAGCTAGTGTATTCTTTCTTCAAGATATGCTCATTTTCAACTTCTATGAAAATTAGAGTACCAAAGCTTGAAATCGTCATGTATGTATTTCACAAGCTCTTAATGCGGTTTCTGGCAAATGGGCATACCCCTGATAGATGATCGGCCCACCATCAAACCTTTTCCTTTTGGATGAAATTTGAGTGTTGACTTTCAAGAAATGCACAGTTCGAAAAACTTTGTTTCTGAATGCGGGAAAGGTTAAAGGTTTTATAAAGCCTATATCTAAAGCTCCTAAAGGAGCAGATGGCTACCTTTTGAATATATCATATGGAACCACTCACCATCATATATATTTCATTTGGAAGAAGCTAGTGTATTCTCTCTTCAAGATATGCTCATTTTCAACTTCTATGAAACTTAGAGTACCAAAGCTTGAATTCGTCATGTATGTATTTCACAAGCTCTTAATGCGGTTTCTGGCAAATGGGCATACCCCTGATAGATTATCGGCCCACCATCAAACCTCTTCCTTTTGGATGAAATTTGAGTGTTGACTTTCAAGTAATGCACAGTTCGAAAAACTTTTTTTCTGAATGCGGGAAAAGTTAAAGGTTTTATAAAGCCTATATCTAAAGCTCCTAAAGGAGCAGATGGCTACCTTTTGAATATATCATATGGAACCACTCACCATCATACACATTTCATTTGGAAGAAGCTAGTGTATTCTTTCTTCAAGATATGCTCATTTTCAACTTCTATGAAACTTAGAGTACCAAAGCTTGAAATCGTCATGTATGTATTTCACAAGCTCTTAATGCGGTTTCTGGCAAATGGGCATACCCCTGATAGATTATCGGCCCACCATCAAACCTTTTCCTTTTGGATGAAATTTGAGTGTTGACTTTCAAGAAATGCACAGTTCGAAAAACTTTGTTTCTGAATGCGGGAAAAGTTAAAGGTTTTATAAAGCCTATATCTAAAGCTCCTAAAGGCGCAGATGGCTACCTTAGGAATATATCATATGGAACCACTCACCATCATACATATTTCATTTGGAAGAAGCTAGTGTATTCTTTCTTCAAGATATGCTCATTTTCAACTTCTATGAAAATTAGAGTACCAAAGCTTGAAATCGTCATGTATGTATTTCACAAGCTCTTAATGCGGTTTCTGGCAAATGGGCATACCCCTGATAGATGATCGGCCCACCATCAAACCTCTTCCTTTTGGATGAAATTTGAGTGTTGACTTTCAAGAAATGCACAGTTCGAAAAACTTTGTTTCTGAATGCGGGAAAAGTTAAAGGTTTTATAAAGCCTATATCTAAAGCTCCTAAAGGAGCAGATGGCTACCTTTGGAATATATCATTTGGAACCACTCACCATCATACATATTTCATTTGGAAGAAGCTAGTGTATTCTTTCTTCAAGATATGCTCATTTTCAACTTCTATGAAAATTAGAGTACCACAGCTTGAAATCGTCATGTATGTATTTCACAAGCTCTTAATGCGGTTTCTGGCAAATGGGCATACCCCTGATAGATGATCGGCCCACCATCAAACCTTTTCCTTTTGGATGAAATTTGAGTGTTGACTTTCAAGAAATGCACAGTTCGAAAAACTTTGTTTCTGAATGCGGGAAAGGTTAAAGGTTTTATAAAGCCTATATCTAAAGCTCCTAAAGGAGCAGATGGCTACCTTTGGAATATATCATATGGAACCACTCACCATCATACATATTTCATTTGGAAGAAGCTAGTGTATTCTTTCTTCAAGATATGCTCATTTTCAACTTCTATGAAAATTAGAGTACCAAAGCTTGAAATCGTCATGTATGTATTTCACAAGCTCTTAATGCGGTTTCTGGCAAATGGGCATACCCCTGATAGATGATCGGCCCACCATCAAACCTCTTCCTTTTGGATGAAATTTGAGTGTTGACTTTCAAGAAATGCACAGTTCAAAAAACTTTGTTTCTGAATGCGGGAAAAGTTAACGGTTTTATAAAGCCTATATCTAAAGCTCCTAAAGGCGCAGATGGCTACCTTTGGAATATATCATATGGAACCACTCACCATCAAACATATTTCATTTGGAAGAAGCTAGTGTATTCTTTCTTCAAGATATGCTCATTTTCAACTTCTATGAAACTTAGAGTACCAAAGCTTGAAATCGTCATGTATGTATTTCACAAGCTCTGAATGCGGTTTCTGGCAAATGGGCATACCCCTGAAAGATGATCGGCCCACCATCAAACCTCTTCCTTTTGGATGAAATTTGAGTGTTGACTTTCAAGAAATGCACAGTTCGAAAAACTTTGTTTCTGAATGCGGGAAAAGTTAAAGGTTTTATAAAGCCTATATCTAAAGCTCCTAAAGGAGCAGATGGCTACCTTTGGAATATATCATATGGAACCACTCACCATCATACATATTTCATTTGGAAGAAGCTAGTGTATTCTTTCTTCAAGATATGCTCATTTTCAACTTCTATGAAAATTAGAGTACCAAAGCTTGAAATCGTCATGTATGTATTTCACAAGCTCTTAATGCGGTTTCTGGCAAATGGGCATACCCCTGATAGATTATCGGCCCACCATCAAACCTCTTCCTTTTGGATGAAATTTGAATGTTGACTTTCAAGTAATGCACAGTTCGAAAAACTTTGTTTCTGAATGCGGGAAAAGTTAAAGGTTTTATAAAGCCTAAATCTAAAGCTCCTAAAGGAGCAGATGGCTACCTTTTGAATATATCATATGGAACCACTCACCATCATACATATTTCATTTGGAAGAAGCTAGTGTATTCTCTCTTCAAGATATGCTCATTTTCAACTTCTATGAAACTTAGAGTACCAAAGCCTAAATCGTCATGTATGTATTTCACAAGCTCTGAATGCGGTTTCTGGCAAATGGGCATACCCCTGATAGATGATCGGCCCACCATCAAACCTCTTCCTTTTGGATGAAATTTGAGTGTTGACTTTCAAGAAATGCACATGTCGAAAAACTTTGTTTCTGAATGCGGGAAAAGTTAAAGGTTTTATAAAGCCTATATCTAAAGCTCCTAAAGGAGCAGATGGCTACCTTTGGAATATATCATAGGGAACCACTCACCATCATACATATTTCATTTGGAAGAAGCTAGTGTATTCTCTCTTCAAGATATGCTCATTTTCAACTTCTATGAAACTTAGAGTACCAAAGCTTGAAATCGTCATGTATGTATTTCACAAGCTCTGAATGCGGTTTCTGGCAAATGGGCATACCCCTGATAGATGATCGGCCCACCATCAAACCTCTTCCTTTTGGATGAAATTTGAGTGTTGACTTTCAAGAAATGCACAGTTCGAAAAACTTTGTTTCTGAATGCGGGAAAAGTTAAAGGTTTTATAAAGCCTATATCTAAAGCTCCTAAAGGAGCAGATGGCTACCTTTGGAATATATCATATGGAACCACTCACCATCATACATATTTCATTTGGAAGAAGCTAGTGTATTCTTTCTTCAAGATATGCTCATTTTAAACTTCTATGAAAATTAGAGTACCAAAGCTTGAAATCGTCATGTATGTATTTCACAAGCTCTTAATGCGGTTTCTGGCAAATGGGCATACCCCTGATAGATGATCGGCCCACCATCAAACCTTTTCCTTTTGGATGAAATTTGAGTGTTGACTTTCAAGAAATGCACAGTTCGAAAAACTTTGTTTCTGAATGCGGGAAAGGTTAAAGATTTTATAAAGCCTATATCTA